>NW_027187316.1:4538362-4553385 GCF_028583685.1 Petaurus breviceps papuanus
GATAGATAGATAGATAGATAGATAGATAGATAGATAGATAGATAGATGATAGATAGATAGATAGATAGATAGATAGATAGATAGATAGATAGATGATAGACAAACAGACAGATAGATGGATAGACAGATGGGTGGATAGATGGATGTGCTAAGCACTGGGAATACAAATGCAAGCAGAAAGAAAGACTGTCCCAGCCCTCAAAGAGCTTACATTCTACTGGAGGAAGGCAACACACAAAAGAAAGCTGAAAAGTGGACATGGAAGGAGGAAGAAGGAACCCATATAGGAAGGGGTAGAGAAAGTTCAGGAAGGCAGGAGTATGTAAACTGAAGAAGAATGAAGACATGGAAGGCCACCTTAATATGGAGGTTCTTGCAGGAACCACCCAATCAGAGGAAGAGACCACAGAGGGTGATGGTACTCTATCCCATTGAGAGAAGTCCAGGGGTGAAGTGAACATGCAGGGTGAAGATATTTCTGTGTCATAGTAGAGAAAGTCTGTAGAGTCAAGGATACAGCCCAGGGAAGAATGAAAGTTGGGCTAGATGGATTGTAAGATCCCTCTTAGACTGAAAGGCATGATTTTCTTATCTTCTATGAATTTAATTAAATGAATGGTTGTAAGTAAAGGTTGTGTTGGCCACTTAGAGATCACTATGGTACAGAGGATAGAATGTTGGGTCTACAATTAGGAAGACCTGAGTTCAAATCCTATCTCAGACACTTTCTAGCTATGTGATCCTAGGCAAGTCATTTAACCTTTATTTGTCTCAGTTTCCTCAGTTGTAAAATGGGGATAATAATATCACCTGCCTCTCCCAGGGTTGTTGTGAAAATTAAATGAGATAATAATTGTAAAGCATGTGGCATAGTACCTGGCATATAGTAGATGCTACATAAATGTTAACTATTATTACTAGCAGCTAGTTGGCACCATAGTGGACAGAGTGCAGGGCCTGAAGTCAGGAAGTCTCATCTTCCTGAGTTTAAATTTAACCTCAGATACTTACTAGTTTAGTGATCGTAGACAAGTCAATTAACCCTGTTTGCCTCAGTTTCCTCATCTGTAAGATGAGTTGGAGAAGGAAATGGCAAGCTACTCCAATATCTTTGCTAAGAGAACCCCAAATGGGGCCACAAAAAGTGAGTCACAACTGAAATGACTGAACAACAACAGCAAAATTGTTATTATATCTCCGTTTACTTTAGTTTCTTCAACTGTAAAATGGGGATAATAACAGCACCTATCTCACAGGGTTGTTGTGAAGATAAAATGAGATATTTGTAAAGTGCTAAGCACAGTGCCTGGGACATAGTGGGTGCTTAAATGTTTATTCCATCCATCCACTCAAGTATATAGTAGAGAGAATTTTTTTTTCAGATAGAGATTGGACTAGATTGCTACCAACTCTGGACTTCTGTGATTTTTTGGATGGGATGTATAAATGTCATTGTTAATGAATGTCACATTCATCTATCATATACCAGCATCTAGCCATAATATGGTACATAAATGCTTAATAAATATGCACTGAACTGAAGTGTGGTACATTGACAACTTATGGTCAACATGAGCCTAAGAGGATGGTTATGTTCAGTGTCAAAACAAAACACATCCCCTCCTTTTGTCCCCCAGAAAATTTCACTTTCCAGAATAATCAGGAAATATTCATTCACCAAATCAAAGGTAGATTTGGAACATTTTCTTCCACATCTACCAGGGAACTAAGGGATGCTTTTGTTGTTATTCCTTTGTTTTTCAGTCATGCCCAACCCTTTGTGAGCCCATTTGGGGTTTTCTTGATAAAAATACTGGAGTGTTTTGCCATTTCCTTCTTCAGCTCATTTTACAGATGAGGGAAACTGAGGCAAACAGGGTTACGTGACTTGGCCAGGGTCACACAGCTAGTGAGTGTCCCTTGTTGTTGTTGTTTGTCCTTCATTATGGAAGAGGACCATAACATCAGGGAGGTGACACCATGACAGGCCAGTGAATTCGATTTGAGCGAGAGCAGGCTACACAAAGCCACCAGCTGTACTTTCTCCTCTGGAGCCATCTGGGTCCAGGGACAAGATATACATCAGGACGACTGAAGATGGCCTGCCTGCAGTGGAAGACCTTGGATTTTTTAAGTTAAGGTCTTTAGTGGGTCTTAGTTTGATTGAGGCAAGGCCCATTTAGTGATTAAGGCCAGGTAAGAAACGAGACAGAGAACGGGCTTTTTGACCTAGTCAGAAAAAAAAATCAATCTGGGAGGGGAAGACCCTCAAAGTTTCTGGCCAAAATAAAAACAATTGCTATTTACTTTCACTCTGAGCCAATCAGGGCCCAAACAATGAACAAGTGGGGCTTGGCCTGGTACCTATTGGCCAATGAAGTAAGTGTCTGAGGCCATTTTTGAACTCAGATCTTTCTGACTCCAGGTCAGCACTCTCTCCACATCACCACCTAGCTGCCCCAAAGTATAAATAGATAGGAATTAAACAAGCATTTTTTTAAGGGCAGTCCCTGGAGATAGGAAAGAGATAAGGACTAGACTTGCAATTTCCTTGATATAGAGAACTCTTGGGTAAGGAAATACTTTCTCTCAATGTAGATGAACAAGGTCTTTGCAATTTCTAGTTTCAGAGAGCTGCCTAGAGCTCTGAGAGAGGGGTCAGTAACCAGTTTGTATCTGATATAGGACTCAAACTCATGTCTTCATGACTTCAATTCAAGTGACTTCTTCCATGTTTTGTCTCTCATAAGCTCTTACAATATTTGTTTCTGCCTCTGTCATACTGACAGCTTACCTGTGAATCTATATAAAGTCAGGAGATCCTTGGTGCCCCAGTCTTTGATCTAATCTTTTCCCTCCTGCTTATTTATTCCATTTACATGGATCTGGTGCTCCAGAGAGTTGCTTAAAATGCAACACCCTGATACCTTGTCCAGGAAGAACTATCCAAATGAGGAAAAGCAGAAGAGGGAAGCAATAAGGGGAAGAACCTTTAAAAAAGAAGAGGAGGAAGATTGGAAAAGGGAGAGTAGGGATAGCAATGGCAAAGTTCAGGGTAAAGGTAAAAACGGGCAAATCCAAGATCTTTGCCTTTTGAAATCCTCTCAGTTTAATATTTAGGACACGGCACCTGTCTGAGAGATTAAAACCCGATCATTTCTGGTCTATTGTCCTCCCCAAGCCATTGTTCTCCCCTCTCGCATAGTTGGATTCCTACCATGTTACTACAGGTGAGTAACAACAAAGATCATGATGGTACAGACAACAGAGGTCATATGTCCCATTATCACATTAACCAAGACTTGTTAGTTAAATTTAGCTGGCTGCACCTTAGGTAGTGAGTAACTGAGCTACACGATGCAAAAGTTTCCATGGAACAGAAATTAATGATATTCCAGGGAAGAGAAAGAAGGACTAAAGTGATGAGTTATCTAATGCAGACAAGTAGGGATGATAGGGATAGAGAAGGATATCACAAAGAGGAAGAAGGACATAGAAAAAAAATTTTAACATATTGAACAATTTTGTCAAGGTACCAGCAGTCCCCACTCACAGCATTGCTCCCTACTATCCCATTAAAGAAGGGATATTTTATGAGTGCTTTCATCAAGACTTCTTACAACCACAGTTGACCACATTTGGATTGCCTTCTCAGTAACATTCTATTCCAATGATGTCTTTATCTTTGTTGCTTTTTTCAGTTCCTTCAATGATTCCCAGTGTGATGATAGACTTGCAGCATGCTTTATGGCCATGGCTTTCCAACCCCAGCTACAAGGTAAGTGAATTAAACCAAAATGAAAGCCATTTCTCCTGAGCCTCTGCAGGGTTAGGACTTAGAAGGGATGAGCCAGGTACAAATACAAGAACTAGTGCTGTTGACTTCTGAAGTTAACCAGAGCCAGTCATCATCTCATCAGTCTTCTCTTTAAGCATCATTACAACTTTCATCATTGTATAATGTATTCTGAGTTTACATTAATAGCCTGGAGTCAGTCAGCACTTCTCCCAGGTAAACATTATAAGGACTGGAGAAAAAAAGAATTTTGGTCCTTAAGTGACCAGGATCAAGAGAGTTTAAACTTAACGAATACTATTGTCAAATAGCTGGACTCTCATAAGTAATAGACTAAAGTAAGACTAAAGCATTCCCATGATATATGTCAGCATTTGCCTAGAAATGTTTTTTTGGGCAAAGAGTCATTAGCTTACAAGGTGGTTTCTGTATGGATTATTTCCTAATGTAATTATAATTGAGTGTAGTAAAATGGAACATTTCTAGCTTAGAAACCTTTGGATTTTTAAGCACTGTTAGCCAAATGGTATAAAGGATATCATCACAGAGAGATATGACTGGAAAAAGATAAGCTGATCACACAATAAGAGTTGCAGGTACCCACAAAATGTCAAAAGAAGAGGTGGGCTCCCAGAATGTTGGATGGATTCCCTTCGGTGGATTAATAAGAGAAGATGGGACCCATATGATGATAAGCATGAGGCTTGTAATCTATATCTTTGGAGAATGTAATTTACTTAATGTATTTAATCTCATCTCATTGATGAAAATCAAATTAGAATACTGAAGTCAGTCAAACTAGTACCCTTTCCTGCTTTTTTGATTGGAAGAAAGATATGAAAATGTAATTGGTTGAAAATGAAGAAACTGGTCATTTAGGGACATTGTCTCAATTTCACCAAACATCTCAAGGGCAAGAGAGTTAGGAATAAGGCTCATTCCCCTAGCATAAGGAAGAAACAGGCATGTCTAGGCCTTCATTTTTTTTTTCTTTTTGGAGGGCAATTGGGGTTAAGTAACTTGCCCAAGGTCACACGGCTAGTTTTGTGTGTGTGTGTGTGTGTATGTGTGTTAAGTGTCTGAGGCCAGATCTGAACTCAGGTCCTCCTGACTCCAGGGCCAGCACTCTATTCACTGCGCCACCTAGCCACCCCAGGCCTTCATTTTTTTAATGTAACTTTTCTTTTATTTTACTTTTTTGTCAATTGACAAGTATTTTCTATTTTTTTCATTTTTTATTGTTAAATATTGTAACATATGCATCAGTCAAACAAAATAAATTCTCATATTGTCTCTTTCCAAAATCTATGTCTTATTCTGTACCCTGAATCTATCATCTCTCTCTCGGGATATGGGTAGCATGCTTCATTGTCAGACCTCTGGAATTATGATCAAATTGATCAGAATTCTTAAGTCTCTAGGTCAACTGAAACATAATAGATTTTGCCCTAGTCTTTTATTTTAACTCTATGTGTTAACTTTATATTTTGAGTGTGTTTCTTGTAAACTATATATTGTTGGATTCTTATTTCTAATCCATTCTTCTATCTTTTTATGTTTTACTGGTGAGTTTATCCCTTTCACATTCATAGTTATTATTGAAAATTGTGTATTTCCTTCCATCCTATTCTTTTATACTTTCCCTTTTCTTTGTTTCTTACCCCCTTTATAAAGGAGAAGAAGGTGGTAAGAGAGAGTGCTAAGCACCCATGCTCACTATTCCCCTATCCCTCTTCTCTTCTCATTACTTTTTTACACCCAAAGTCCAATCATAGCTTCTTCCCCTTTCTTTCTTTTTCTTTTAAACACTTCTTTGCTATCCATGCTTCTTAGTTTGTTTTTCTTAACACTAATCCCTTACTTAATCTTCCTTTTCTCTTATTCTCCTATCTCCCTTCTCCCCTTTCCTTCCTATTTCCTTGCTAAGTATTACCCTGCTCTCCTCCACCCAACTGTGTGTGTTGCCCAACTGTATGTGTTGTTCACCTCTTTGATCAGTTCAGATGAGAATGAGGTTCAAATATCACCCACTCACCAAACCTTTCTTCTTGTTTACATAGTTTTCTTGTTTACTGCCTCAATTATGTGAGATAATTTTCCATCCTTCCTCTCCCTTTTACCCTAGTGTGCTGATTTTCCCCTCCATTTCCTTTCTCCTTTTAAGATAATCAAAACACAAGAAAATCACTCCTTGGTTATTTGTCTAATTAGATTTCTTTTACAACCCCTGAATATAATAGAGTTCTGAGGGGACACATGTATCATTGTCTAATAACAGAATATAAACAGTTGATCTTGTGTAGTCCCTTATAATTGCTCACTTATATTTACCTTTTTATATTTCTCTTGGTTCCTATGTTTATATTTCAAGGTTTCTACTAAACTGTGGTCTTTTCATCACAAACACTAAGTCCTCTATTTCATTAAAAGTGTCTTTTTCCCATGTAGGATTGTACTTAGTTTTTCTGGGTGAATTATTCTTATTCTGTATCTTTTGCATTCTGGAATATTGTATTCCAAGTTCTCTGCTTCTTTGTAATGGTGACTGTTAAATCTTGTGTAATCTTGACTCTGGTACTTGAATTCTTTTGAGGATATTTTCATTATTTTTTTCTTTGACCTGAAAGTCCTCAATATGAGTGGTCTTCATGTAAGCTTTTATTTGTGGGTTTCTTGCTCTTTTTCTTTTTTTGCCTTTTTGGAGGGGAGAAGGCACGGAAATTGGGGTTAAGTGACTTGGTCACATGTCTAGTAAGTGTTAAGTGTCTGAGGGCAGATTTGAACTCAGGTCCTCCTGACTCCAGGGCCAGTGCTCTATTCACTGTGCCACCTAGCTACCCCATTTGTGGGTTTCTTTAAGGAGGTTACCAGTGCATTTTTTTGGTCTCATTTTGCCCTCTGGATCTAAAAGACATGGACAATTTTCTTTTATGTTTTCTTGAAATATAAATGTACAGGTTATTTTTTTTCTTTTTGATCATGGCTTTTAGGCAATCTAGTGATTTTTTAATTATTTCTCCTTGATCTATTTCCATATCAGTTGTTTGTTACTATAGTTTACATTTTATTCTGTTTTTGAGGCTTTTGACTTTTTTTATTATTTTTTTGTTTTATTATTTTTATTTTGTTTTTGTTTTATTATTTCTTGTTGTCTCATGGAATCATTAACATTTATTTGGTCCATTCTAATTTTCAAGGAATGTGTTACTTTAGTAGGATTATTTTTACCTTTTGTACCTAGCTGATAATTCCCTTCCCAGTGTCTTTCAAAGCTTTCTTTTTCCTTTTCTAACACTCTCAACTCTTTTTAAAAATTCTTGCTTCATCTCTTGCAGACATCCTAGTTGAATTTGTGCTCAAGCTGCGGATTTGTTTGTGTTTGTCTGGTTGGTTTTTGGTTTGGTTTTTTGAGGCTTTGCTTGCAGAGATCTTGGAGTCTTTCTCTCCTTCTGTCTTATTATAATAGTTCTTTATGGCGGTATTCTTCTTGTGTTTGTTCATTCTTCCAGCCTACTTTTTAATTTTGGACATTATGTTAGGGTTGGGCTCTGTGGACTTCAAGAGATGATATTTGATCTTAGCTTGCATCCTCTTGGGTTCTGCCACTACTTTCTTAGGTTATTAAGTGTGTAATTATTCTAGGAATCCAGGAACAACCCAGGCTAGGGAACTAAAAACTTCCAGTGCTTCTTTGGTGTTCTGATCCAGGGAAAAGTTTGATGTCTGCTACCTTGGCCTGAACTCTGCAAGTTCTTGATCTAGATTTCAGTTGAAACATCATATTTGTCCTTGACTGGAGTTCCAGGAGACAGCTGCTGAACTTGACCACTATCAGTCAGCTGAAAAGCTCTGCTAGTTCACAATGACTGACCTGCAGACTTTGGGTAAGGGTTTCCTGCCCTGGTTATTCTGCTGCAGGCTTCATACTGGTCTGGAGGCTGGAACTGAGACCCTTTGCTCACCCCCACTCTGCTTCGTTCCTGGGGTCAGAGCCACACAGTTACTGCTTTCTTCTGAACTTGTTCTTCACTCAATAGAGCCCACAATTACTCCTCACCTTGAATGCCACTCCTAGATGTAGGTCCTCTTCTCAATCCACCAAAGATCTGTGACCCAGAACTGGCTAATGAGCAAAAGACTGGCCAGTTGGTAACTATTCCTGCAACCTATACTAGGTCAGACCCCTTTCTGTATAGGTCTAGGACCTCTTTTTTGCCCTGTTTTCACTCTCACTCTTCTTTCAGTTATCATAAGTAAATTGCTTTGCTCAATTATTCCTGGCTAGATCCTGTCCCCAGTATCTACAGACCCCTCTGTCTGTCTTCCTGTGCCTACCAGGGCTAGAAAAAAAAAGATTAACTGTTGTTTTTTTTCTTGGATCTCCTAATCAGGTGCATTTTTGGTGCATTTTTCTAGATCTTTGTGGAGGAGTTGTTGAGAAGAAAACTCAGCTGTATTTCTTTCTAGGACCCTTCCATCATGGCTGATGCCCTCTGCTTCCATTTGACCCAAACAGATAGGACAGTGGAAAGAACACTGGCTCTGAACTTAGAGAAACAAAGAATTTGTATTTAAATCCTACCTCTGGTGTGCATACACCAAGTAATTCTCTGCCCTTACACCAGCAGAGCAAGGCTGGCTATATCTCCCTCTCAGGGTTCTAGGAGTGGAGGGTCTTTTCTCTAGTATAATTGGCTCAAACTCTCACTGATTATGTTTCCCCCACTATTAATTACCAATGACTAATGTCCCAATTCCATTAAACCGCTTAAAACTAATTGACTCTTATAAAAGGATATTTACTTTGAAGACGTAGCAATAACCAAAGTATAAATACCACCCCCACCCCCATGTACACCTTCAGGACAAACTCTCTGCTATACCACTTCAGTCTCTGGAGAAAGCAGGTTCAGACTTAGCTCAGTTCCTACATAACATCGGTCCCACCGAATTTATGTTCAGGTATGGCATCACTACAGAATGATTCTCCATTTCAGTGACTACTGGGATAGGTTCCAATGGTCATTCCTAAAGACCACTCTTTGTTCCTTGTGGTATCAATATTGGGTTGGCGATAAAACCCAACTTAGACTCAGATTCCCAGAACCCAAGACTCCCAGGAACCTTGATCACCTGACCTTTTTGAAACTCACAAGGTCGCAGTCTCCAAACCCTTCACCTAAAACCAAAGAATAAATGTAGAGGTGGGCAAAGGACAAGGGCCCTTTCTAGGGTCAAAGCCTTCTCTATTTGCAGCATTTTCTCTCACTGGGCACATTAGCAAAGTAGCTGGATCAGACAGATGGTTTCCATCTTCTTAGCAAAGCTCCACCAAGAGAGAGTGCAGCTAAAAGGACTGGGAGAATGGCCAGAACTCTGACTGGCTGGTGTCTTTTGAAGGCACTCTAAGTTCCAGTTAATGTAGCCAATCAAAGAAGGTGCCATTCTCTGTGTGGTTAGCATTCCGGAACCAATGACTGAATTCTACTTATGTTCTGATCTCTCCAAGACTCTTCCACGATACATCATCACAACGCTCCTGGAATCAGACTCCCCTTCTTCTTCCATGTGGGGAATTGCATCAGTGGCACTTTTCCCATGTCAAATCCCTTGTTACAATCACTATACATTTGACCTTAGGCAAGTCAATTGACCTTCATGGGCCTCAGTTTCCTTATCTATAAAACAAAGATGATGTACTAGATGGTCTCTAATATCTCTTTCACCTCTATATCTATTATCTTATGTGACCCTTTCCCACTAGAGTAAACAAATGTGAAAGGCAACCAAATTGCCTGATTCAGGTTTCAAAGAGGAATATGTTTTTTATTTTCTATGAGGCAATGAGTGGCCATTAGGATGACATCATAGTAGCTACCACTCAGGCACTTGTATGCAAATTGAACACTTCCTTCTGAGCCATCAGTATAAGAAGCTGGACATGCAACCAACTGAGAAATCACTTCCCTTAAATTCTCAATTGACTACACAGATAACATTCAGAGAGGCAGTGATTAACTTGAGCAGATTGGGTTAATGGGTCACTTGGTCACTGAAAGTGGAAACAATGAAGATGTTTTTGTTACCATCTTATTAAAGTTAATGTACTCAAATGGATCATTTATGTGAATTTTTCTCAACTCTTAAACATATTTTTCCTTGAGTTTAGCATAGAGGGTTCACCCACCATGGGGAGGGCATCACTCTTCAGCTACTGCAAAGACACCAGTGGAGAGAACACAAGCTACCCATAAGTTTTCCTCACTCTTGTCAAGTAGCCAGACCATATTCTTTTATCAATCATACCTTAGACATCCTTTTTTCCATTTCTGTGTCATGGTTTGTTTGTGATGTATTTCAACATGCTCATATCCCAAACTATATGAGAGGCTCCATTGTCCTTTGAATAGAACTTGCTTTTAATTTTTCAAAGACTGTGACTCACAGCCAGACATCACCAATAGAATAATGGTATTAAAAAAAAAAAAAAGATGGTTTTTGAAAGAAGTATAGTGTCCTTAAAGGGGCTTTGTAATTTCTCAAAGGCTATTCAGCCCACTTTCTTCCTATTTAATTCTGGGCTTATTCTGGGTCCATTTTTCTTTTTGGAGGGGGGAAAAGAGGGCAATTGGGGTTAAGTGACTTGCCCAAGGTCACACAGCTAGTAAATGTCAAGTATCTGAGGTCGAATTTGAACTCAGGTCCTCCTGACTTCAGAGCCAGTGCTCACTGCGCCATGTAGTTGCCCCTCTGGGTCCATTTTAACACTTTGTGTGTGTGTATAGATGCATATACATATATACACATAAACATACATATATACATGTACATATACACACATATTTTGTGTGTGCATGCATTTGCAATATATATGCTCATATATGTATTCTGGGCCCATCTGTCCATGTAGGTGTATATATGAATGTATATGCATATACTACTTACATAAGTATATACACATGTAATTATATATTTATATATGGCTAAATGTGCATATATACATGTGTATAATTGCTTTTATTGCTCAGATATTTTAATATTTAATGTTATAATATTATTATATTACTAATAATTATATTATTATATATAAAATATGATTATATAATAGATGTTATATCTATTATATAATTATAGGATATATTATATAGAATGATATGATAATGTTTTTATATTCAAATATTTTGTTTCCTTTATGGCTTCTAAGTTTAGAATAAAAATAAAATGATCCTATATCTCCATATATATGCAAACATACATTTAATGACAAATAAAGAGCTTTACCCACTTTATAACGGCAATTCCTCTCTTTCATCTTTCTCTTGCTAGGTTAAAGAAGCCATGGCTAAGCTCATCCTTGTTCTGGGGAAAGATGGTCATCTGTGTACAGACAGCGCCATTGTCTTGATCCGCTTCCTCATAGATGAATGTGTGGAGCCTCTGGATGACTCAGTAAGTGCCTTTGTCTGGGAAGATTCACCTTCCCATGACTTACTCATTCCAGGTAAATTCAAGGTACAGACAAGGGCAGTGGGGTGATTGCTTATCCTATGGACAAGTCTTCTCAGTAAAGGAGGAAATGGTGTTCTCTGCTTGAGGATTATAGGAAAGAGATGGAGTGAGGTGCCAGAGGCCAAAGAAAAAAGTCTGAGGGGCGGCTAGGTGGTGCAGTGAATAGAGTTTCAAACCTGAGTTCAAATTTGGCCTCAGACACATAGCACAAAAACTAGCCGTGTGACCTTTGGCAAGTCACTTAACCCCAATTGCCCTGCCTTCCCCCCTCCAAAAAAAAAAAAAGAAATTGGCAAATATAAATCAGGACTTTCTTTATTGTTTTGCTGATTGTCTAGACTTAAAGTGATTGAGAAAATGTTAATAGTAGAGGTTAAAAAGTGTGTCATGCTACGTTTTCTTGTTCTGGTAGGATGGTTACCAAACATTTACCAACATAGCAATGGGTTGAATGGGCATTTTAACAGTAAAGTCAATGATTGGTCAGCTTGGAGATTCTTTTCCATAGTGCTAGCTAAACCCACTATTAAGTCATTTTATCGATCATCTTCAGAAACCTCCAAAGCAAAAGAGTTCATTTCATTCATTTTTTCAGTCATCATGTCTGACTCTTCATGACCCCATTTGGGGTTTTATTGGCAAAGATACTAGAGTGGCTTGCCATTTCCCTCTCTAAAGCAAAAGGGTGACATGAAAGAAAGACAAGTTGAAATCAATGTTTTGTGTTTGTTCAGATAAATAAATTATCCTGAATTACTCAATTAATACTCACTTATATACTGTCCTTTGGCCTTTTCTTTTTCTATTTGACTAGTGATTTTATCAGTATAGAGAGCTCCCAGTAGGGAAAAATTCCTCCACCTATTTCAGATGGCAACCTATCTGTAACTTAGCCATAGAAAGTTTCCTGGGGTACCAAGAGATTATGTGATTTGCCCATGGTCACATAACTTGGTAGTCTATCATGCTGGAACCAGGGAAGGAATGGAAGGACCTCTCCAGATTCATGGTGAAAAGTTCTAGGTTAAGGTATACAAAAGATGGCTGAAGTGGGAAGACTGTCAAAAGTATTGCCTTACCTAGGCTCTAGGTTCCCACACCTATATATCTGGCAGCTGGTGAAGCAAATTCTGGGAGGACAAGAGATTATACAAACTTGTTAGCCAAATCTATAGTTATAGACTTAGAACTGAGCTAATATTAAGAACAAGGCCTGGTATAGGAAGATCATCCAGAAGGAAAGAAAGAGCTAAACCAGAGTGAAGCAACTTAGTACCTTGCCATCTGTACTCAAGATGAAAATCATGGGAAAAAAAAAAAACCTTTGATAAAAATTAACTACATTTGACCCTCTACACCTACAGTCCCATCTTTCCTTCCCTATAAAATGTGTGCTATCTAACTTGCAGAGTTAGGAAGGAAAGCATATAACTTCATGGACCATAGCAATATGGGGTATTCCTAGTTAGAAGAGTTGTAGACTTATGTAGTAGTGGTAGTGAAGAGCTAGGTGGTACAGTGCCTAGAGCACAGGACCTGGAGTCAGGAGGACCAGAGCTCAAATCTGGCCTAAGACAATTATCGGCTGTGTGACCTTGGGTAAGTCATGTAAGCCTACTTGCCTCAGTTCCTTATCTGTAAAATGAGCTGGAGAAGGACATGGCACACCACTCCAGCATCTTTGCCAAGAAAACCCTCAAATGAGATCACAGAGAATCAGATGTGGCTGAAATTATTCAACAACAAGTAGTGATGGTAGTGTTCTACTATTCCCTTATAGGACTTTGTAATAAATCCCCATGTAAAATACCCAAGAGGGTGATTGAGCTGTTTTGTTTTGCTTTTGCTTTTCCAGAGCTAGATTATGTGATCATAGGATAACAGAAACATAGGGTCATAAGACAATAGGATCATCATTTTGGAACTGGGAGTAAGGAAAGAAGATGGAGGTATAACCTTTCATTCTTCCCTCAAACCCAGGAGCTGGGTATCTGAGAGTTAGATATTAGAACCAGAGAAACAAATGAAAGTAGTGGCATCAAAAAACCATTAGAGGGCAGCAGAGAACCAGATTCAGGACTTTTTTGTTATGAAGCAAGGAGATGGTAATGATGGTAATGTTGGTAGAGACTTGTCTCTCTCCAAAAATCCCCTGCCTCCCCTGTCCATGGCAGGTCAAAAAAGCAGACAATGTGATATAAAGGCTAGTGAACAAAATAAGGGACGTCTCATCCTGATGTTACGTTTGGTCCTAATCTAGTATTAAATCTCTCTTAAGGACACTGTTCCACCTCCATTTTGGCACCTATAAAGCAGAATTCAGATCATTTTTAAGTACCTTGTGACCCTCAGTATGAGAGAGATTTTCAGGCATCCAAGTGAAATTTACTGAATGTATCAAGATAATTGACTTCAATATCCACTGTATCTTCTTAACTTGGCACTTTATGAAAAGTGAAGAAAATTGACTAGAGACTGTCTCAAATTGAATTAGAATGGTAATTCTCCAATGCTGGTGCTCTGTACCTGTCTTCCATTTTTTCCTCATGCTTTCTTTCCGATCATGCCTTTCTGATCTTTTCAACACTGTGAAAAAAATCGGGTGACTAATGAACTATCTCTGATGATTTTACCTTCTTCCCAAAGATTTCAGATGAGATGGAGGTTAATGATGAAAGTATGAAACTGAAAAAATTATGTCTGGAAATCTTAACTGACTGTGTCCATAATCCCTGCATGGCCAAGGTAAGGGAATCCTTTCATCACTTCTCAGAGTATCTATCACCAGAGTTTCCTGACTCTCCAGCGAACCATAATATAATATCAGCATCGTTCTGCAAATAAAGATGCATGAAAGCTAGTTTCTTTCCTGATAAAAGTTAGTGGAGTAGGGGCGGCCAGGTGGCTCAGCGAGTAAGAGCACCGGCTCCAGTGTTGGGACGACCTGGAGATCGAATCCCGGGCTCAGACACTCAGCACCACACCCAGAAATAACTGGCCGTGTAACCTTGAGCAAGTTATTTAACCCGGATTGCTAAAAAAAAAAAAATTATTGGAGTTCCTCATGAGGGAGAGATGAAGATTCACATAATATTGCCAACTGAGCGGTCAAGGTAGTAGGTGGGAATCTATCCAATTTTTATTACCATCATTTCCAAAGCATTAGCTTGAGATTGTAGTTAAAACTCAGAAAAGAAAGAGACGATAGGCTTTCATGAGGAGAAAAGTCAGTCTTAATGAAGATCACCTTTTCTCCCAGCTCATGTGGCCAATGCTCCTGGAATACATAGCCCCAGATCAATATGCAAGCATCTCACTCATCCTTGGCTTTGTGCTCTACCTGGCTGAGAAGCTTCAACATGAAGAGGATGATGCCCTGGACATCAGCTATTCTGAATGTGTACTTGGTAGGTCACTGTTGTCATGTTCATCATCCTGTAGAAAGGTGGGATGATAATGTCTATTTCATGTCTTCCATACAACTAGATGTCATTGTTAAGCACTTATTAGAGAAGATGATGGTGGTCCAGAAGATACTTGTTTCTATTGTTGTTCCCACTGACTGCTGCATCAACCCACTTTAAAATGTAGTGTTTACTATTTTATTTTGGTGCCCTTTCATGACACAGTAGAAGGGAGGAAAAGAAAAATCTTCCCCCTCCCAGGCTGATAGAGAGAGGGAGGGAGAGAGAGAGAGAGAGAGAGAGAGAGAGAGAGA
>NW_027187316.1:4553485-4558887 GCF_028583685.1 Petaurus breviceps papuanus
GAAGAAAGGAAGGAAGGAAGGAAGGAAGGAAGGAAGGAAGGAAGAAAGAAAGAAAGAAAGAAAGAAAGAAAGAAAGAAAGAAAGAAAGAAAGAAAGAAAGAAAGAAAGAAAGAAAGTCATAAAAGTAGGGACTATTAGCCAGTAGGAAGAAGCATATTAAAGTTTTGGAGGACCTAATTCATTTTCTCAGTCACTGATTAAACCAATGCCACCTCTAGGGCTGAAGGATTCCACGCACTAAACTGAGAAGCTAACCTAGATCATGTGTGACTTAATACCAAACCTCAGTTTGGGTGTAGTTTCTCATAGTCTTCTACAGAGATTGTGAATGAAAACAAAATGTTGAAGGATAACTAAGTATTTTGGGATTATATAATGTTTGTATTTGATGTTTTCTGCATTTTTTACTTCGGGACCTTTGGATTTCTTTAACTTTGTTTTAAAAAAGTGAACCTAAAATCTCTGAGAACACTAAATAAACTGATCCTATCCTTTAAAAAAGCACCAGAAGACATACATGCAAGCCACCTGACCTCTCTAAGTGTCAGTTGTCTCCTTTTTAAAATGATAAGATTGGACCACAAGAGGTTCCTTCTAGCTCTAAATCCATGATTCTATGTAACTAAATCCCAAAATGCTCTAGGTGTTGCAGTTTCATTTAATTTTCTCTAAGATCCTTTGTAACTCTTGACTGGTACCCTGATGATCATGAAAAAAGGTATAAGTTTGACCTCTGAGATAGGCAGGTCAAGGAATCTTCTGCTGAAGACAACCCCACTCATTATTTTGAAACCTTAACATTGAAAATTGTGCTTTTCTACATGGCCTGATGACCACAGTAATGCCCTTCAAGAAGGATTCTCTTTTGTAATCAGAGTCTGAAAGTAGATTTAATTGATTTCATGAAATTAAGGGGAACCAATAGCTTACATGGAATATAGATTCTTGATGTCCTGTGAGGCTTATACCAATAACTATGAGACAGACACACCTCTCGTCTATTCTGTACACTTCAAAGAACATATTCAATTGACCAAATGGAAACCATAGTAGAACAATTTTCCCTAGCTAAGTATGCCAGCTATAGAGATAAAAAGGATGTCATCAGAGGAAACTATGACCAGAAAAGGATACGAGTTAGTCATGAAGAGATTGTAAGGGATAGCCTATTCCATTGGTATCCACACAATGCCAAGAAATCTATAGGAAGGATCCCCCTGAACATATCACTGCTTGGACACCTCTGGATGATTCATAGGAAATTTTGGAGTAGGGTCTCATCATGACAAGAAGTGGTTACATTTCAATCTGTATCCTCCAATGATACACTTCTGCTCTGCCCACCCCTTCTACTTGTGTCCTCTGGGATTCTCATTTTGAATTTCTTCCTATGGTTTATCAATCTTCTGACACAAGACACTGTATTCTTGGATATCCTTTCCAAAACTGATTGCATTTTCTTTCATACCTCTCAATCCACTGATCTTGGGGGGAGAGTGGGAATACTCTTTGCTTTTCAAGGTTCTCTCTGCTACCACCACTCAACAAGCTTCCTCCTTTGCAGTTCACTCTGTATAAATATATTTTATATAGATCTAGATCCTGGTGACTATTATTATTTATGATCTCTCATCACCCACATATGTATTAATTCTATGACCAAAAGCTCTGAAATGTCTTTATCCATTCATAATTTCTTCTTTTACCTTCCACCTTTCCCTATGTCTTCCTCCTCCTAAATCTATTCTTAATCCTTACCATGATCTTCAATCCCTCTACCCCTCAGTACTTTCCCAGGCCAGTATCACTACTCTTTCTTCACTTTCTTCCATTCCCAATCTTAATCTCTAACTTGCCTAGTTCCACTATATATCAGTCATTATTCTTAAACCCTTTGCTCCTTTGTTCTTTCACCACCCTTGCCAAACCACGGCCTTGGATTGCTCCCACCATTTGCTTCCTCTGCTCCTACTCATGTGTTACTGAATAGAGCTGGGAAAATCCACACAGCTGGGCCAACTGAGTCTACTACATTTATGTGACCTAATCTCAGCTGGGCCCTTGATTTGCAAGGCAATGACTCCACTCTTCCCTAATTGTTTCTAGTCTAGATCATCCCATATAATGACGGCTCCAAGTAAGGCCATTCATATCAACTTCCTCTTCATCTCAGAATCCCTTTCCCTTCCTGTTATAGCATACCCCATTCTCTATTTCTTAAGTCTCTGATGAAGAGGTTGTCAATACAAAACCATATATATGTGCTCTATATCCCATTTCCTCCATCTTATCTTGCAGATTACCACCTCCCCCCCCCCAAAAAAAATGCCACTTTTCTCTTTCCAATCTTCAATCTCTCCCTTTCTTCTTTTTGTTTTGTTTTTTGGAGGGCAATTGGGGTTAAGTGACTTGCCCAAGGTCACAAGGCTAGTTTTTGTGTTAAGTGTCTGAGGCAGAGATTTGAACTCAGGTCCTCCTGACTCCAGGGCCAGTGCTCTATTCACCGAGCCACCGAGCCACCTAGCCACCCCAATCTCTCCCTTTCTATCAGCTCCTTTCCTGCTGCCTGCAAACATTTCAGAGGATCCTTGATTTAAAAAAAAAAATTTAAATAACAAAATCCTACCATTTGCTCAAATTCTCATCTATATCTCTCCTCCTTCTGCCACTCAGATTCCCAGAAGTTGCTTAGTGTGTTCCTTTCACTCATTTCACAATTCTTTGCATTCTGGCTGTTCTCTCTGAAGTGCCCAGTGACTTCTTAATTTTTTTTCTTTTTTATTCTCATTATTCTTTTCTCAATTATATGTTAAAAGTTAAAACAAAATTTTTTAAATTCTGCGTTCCAAATTCTTTCCCTCCCTCCCTCTCCTTGCCCTTCTTTAAGAAGGCAAGCAATTTTTGGTTTATCAAATACTACATTACTAGGGTCATTTACTACTGGATATTGTGTACCTAATCTATTCTGCTGATTCACCACTCTATTTCTTAGCCAGTATCAGATTGTTCTTGATGATTACCATTTTGTAATACAGTTTGAAGTCTGGTATTACTAAGCCACTTTCCTTCAAATTTTTTTCCACTTATTCCCTTGATATACTAGACCATTTGTTCTTCCAGATGAATTTTGTTATTTTTTTCTAGCTCTGTAAACTAATTTTTGGTAGTTTAACTGGTAAATCACTGAATAAGTAAATAAATTTAGGTAGAAATGTTCATTTTATAATATTGGCTCAGTTTACCCATGAGCAATAAATTTTTCCATTTGTATAGGTCTGACTCTATTTGTGTGAGAAAGGTTTTGTAATTGTGTCCATATAGTTCCTGGGTTTGTCTTGGCAGATAGATACACAAGTATTTTATGTTGTCTATAGTTATTTTAAATGGAATTTCTTTTTTTATCTCTTCCTGCTGGACTTTGTTGGTAATACTTAGAAATGTTGATGATTTATGTGGATTTATTTTGTGTCCTGAAACTTTGCTGAAGTTGTTAATTACTTCAACTAGTTTTTGGGTTGATTTTCTAGTATTCTCTAAGCATACCTTTATATCATCCACAAAGTGTGATAGTTTTATTTCCTCATTGCCTATTCAAATTCCTTCAATTTCTTTTTCTTCTCTTATCACTATAACAAGTACTACTAGTACAATATTGAATAATAGTGGGGATAATGGACATCCTTCCTTCACCCCTGATCTTAATGGAAAGGTTTCTAGCTTATCCCCATTGCAGATAATGTTCAATAATGGTTTTGGATTAAATACTGCTTCATTTTAAGGAAAGTTCCATTTCTTTCTATGCTTTCAGTATTTTTCACAGGAATGAGTGGTGTATTTTGTCTAAAGTTTTTTTGAATCTATTGAGATAATCATATGATTTTTGTTGGTTTTGTTATTTATGTGGTCAATTATGTTGTTAGTTTTCATAATATTGCCATTTGACTTTTTATTCATTGTTTGCTTTATTTCACTTTGCTTTACCACTGCATCAGTTCATGTAAAAGTCTTTGCATATTTGCTATTATTTGCAACATCTGATACCATTAATCATCTTCTCCTGATTTCTCCTCTCTTAGTTGTTGTGAAGCTGACCCCCTCTTGGTCTTCTACCTGTCTAGCTGCTTCTTCTTAGTCTCCTTACCTAGGTTATCATTTATATCATATATTCCTCACTGTACATATATTCCCTAAGCTCTGTTTTTTCTCTTCTCTCCATGATTTCATCAGCTCACATGGAATTAATTATCTTATCTAGGTGATGATTCCAAGATCTATATGTCTTTCCTAAATTCCAGTACCATATCACCAACTGGACATTACAACTAGGTGCCCTGGGGAGTTAGGTGGTTCAGTGAATAGAGCACTGACTCTAGAGTCAGGGGAACCTGAGTTCAAATCCAGCCTCAAACACTTGACACACTTACTAGCTGTATGACCTTGGGAAAGTCACTTAACCCCAATTGCTTTGCCTTCTCCCCTCCATAAAAAAATTTTTAAAGAATTTAAAGAATTTTTAAAATGTAGCCTCCAGCTCCTAGTACAGTTCTTGGGATGTAATAGACATTTAATAATGTCCTTAGACATCTCAAAGTCAATGTGTCCAATATTAAAATCAAAGCTCTCAATCAAATATATTCCTCTTCTAAACATCCATATTTTTTTCCAGGATACCACTATCCTTCTAGTCACCTAGGCTCACCACATTAATGTAATCCTTATTTCTTCACTCTCATTCACCCCATATTGATCATTCAGTTCCAAATATTGTCATTTTTCTACCAATGCATCACTTCTCATGTCTGCTTTTCTTTCCATTCACATTGCCACCACCTTAGTTCAGACCCTCTTTGGACCTTTGCCTCCCAATTGGTCCCCCTACCTTAAATCTTATCCTATTCTAATCCTTCTGACACAAGACTGTTAAAGTGATTTTTTTAAAGCCAAGTCTGACTATGTCACTACTCTATTACAAAACTTCAGTCACTCCTTAATACTTCTAAGATGAAGTGGATTCTTCATTTAAAGCCCTTAGTACCCTGGTTACAACTTACCTTTCCATACCTTTTACCTTCTACATACATGACATTTCGCCAAACTGACCTTCTTATTGTTTCTCATATGCAACATTACATTTTCTACCTTTGTACGTTTGCCTTAGGTGTCTCCCATGCCTGAGAATGCAATCAATACCTTATTTTCTCATAATCTCTTGTTTCCTTCAAAGCTCAGTTCAAGTACAACCTTCTACATGAAGCCTTTCTTGATCATCCTCTGAGATGCCATAACCTCTTTCTCCCATCACTTTATATCAATTTTTACATGAACTATATTTCTCTATATACCTGTGTATATGTGTAGATAGATAGATAGATAGATAGATAGATAGATAGATAGATAGATAG
>NW_027187316.1:4558897-4576299 GCF_028583685.1 Petaurus breviceps papuanus
TAGATAGATAGATAGATAGATAGATAGATAGATAGATAGATAGATAGATAGATAGATAGATAGATAGATGGAAAGAGACAGAGAGAGAGACAGAGACAGAGAGACAGAGAGATTATCTAGACTGTAAGTTCCTGGAGGGCAGGGGCTGTTTCACTCTCGTCTTTGTAGCCTCCAGCTTCTAGTACAGTTCTTGGGACGTAATAGACATTTAATCAATGTTTTTTTTTTTATTTATTGCACAATTGGAAAGAAAATTCCACCAATGAAATTACTGACCCATTGTAGGATAAAAGTAACAATGGGTAAAATCCACAACAAACAGAAAATGTCACAATTCCTACTAATTGCTCATAGATGGAGCTATAAAAAAAATAGAAATATGCCATATATTGTAATGATTATTGTTGATATCAAGACCTTGGATTCATAAGAAAGGTATGTTAAAGCAATTCAATACAACTTATGTGGTTACTGACCATTTGGGAATTTCATTGCTCCCATAACAATAATTCATCTCTATGTAGCTTCAACTAAAGTTCTATACCAAATACCTCATTATGACATGGACATGATCCTGGATCAATGAAGCAAAATCTCTGGCAAATCTGACCAAGCCAAAATAGCTTCATTATTTATCCAGTGACAGACTGTGTCAGCTGTCTGGGGAGCAACCCAGCTAAGTTCAGAGAGGTTAATCACATAGTGTTGGCCACCAGACAGTAAATTTTCTTTCTTTTGTTTTCTACCATAGCAATTCATGAAGCCCATCTACTATGACATGTATAAAATATAAATTTCTCTACATCGTATTTGTCTTTAATAAATGCATTTTCATTGATTCATTCATTCACAGTCTGCTCCACTTTCTACCTTGCTGGTCTTCTTATATGATACTCCATTCTATGATCCAATAATACTGATTTACTACCTATACTTCTCATAGGACACTCAATTTTCCCTCTCTGTGCCTTTTCACTGGGCTTCCCCCATGTTCTGTTCTCCCTCCTTGTCTATGCCTCTTGGAATCCCTGTTTTTCTTCAAATCTTAAGTGACATCCTCTATAGGAAGCTTTGCCTGATCCCCACAGCTCTGCGTCCTCCCACCCAAAACTATTCTAGATTGCTTTTGTACATATTCCATATTTATATCTTTATTTATACTCATACATACATATATCTTGTTGCTGAATTGTTTCAGCAATGTGTCTGACTTTCCATGACCTCTTCTGGCATTTTCTTGGCAAAGATATTGGAATGGTTTGCCATTTCTACCTCCAGCTCATTTTACAGGTTAGGAAACTGAGGTAAACAGGGTGAAATGTCTTGGCCAGGGTGACATAATTAGTAAATGTTTGAGATCAGATTTGAACTTGAGTCCTCCTGACTCCAGGCTCAGCACTCTATTCACTGCTTCACCTAGATACCCCCCCCAACACACACACACACACACACACACACACACACACACATCCATACACATTGCCTCTCTCCAACTATAATATAAGGTTCTTAAGAGTAGGAGCTGTTTTGCTTTTGTCCCCAGTGCTTAGCAAAGTGTTTGGAACATAGTAGGTGCTTAATAAATAATTTGGTTGATTTTTAAACTTTCTGGTGTCCACACTGATAAAATCACCATCCTTCTGAAGTATTAAGGTAGAATCATAAATATTTTTTCTTTTAAATATTATTTTTTTCAATTCCATGTAAAACAAATTTTTAACACTTTTTTTTTGGCCTTTTTGGAGGGTGGATGGCTGAGCACTTGGGGTTAAGTGACTTGCCTGAGGTCACACAGCTAGTAAGTGTTAAGTGTCTGAGGCTAGATTTGAACTCAGTTTCTCCTGACTCCAGGACCCGTGCTTTATTCACTGTACCTCTTAACTGCCCCTTAACATTCATTTTTTTTAAAATAAAATTTCGAGTTCTAAATTTTTTTCTTTCCCTCCTCCCTAAGACAGTAAGTAATTTGATATAGGTTACATATGTATAATCATGTAAAACATATTTCCATATTAATCACATTGCATAAGAAGAAACAGGGGAAAAAAAGCTACAAAAAAATAAACTAAAAATAGTATGTTTCAATCTGCATTCAGACTCATCAGTTCTTTCTCTGAATGTGCATAGCATTTTCCACTATGCATCTTTTGGAATTGTCTTGGATCATTGTTTTGCTGAAAAGAGTTGTCAGTCATAGTTTATCATCACAAAATGTTGCTGTTACTGTATAGAATATTCTCCTGGTAGAACTTTAAATTTTTAAAGCAAGATAGACAGATACACACCCACATACACACACACACTCACACACACACACACATGCATGCATGAAAATATTTAATCCTCATAACCCTAAGAAAAGAGGTAAGACAGTAGAGAAGAAAGAATTAATTCACTTACTGAACACCTGTGTTGGTCACACTCCTTTTTCACCACCACCTTTTCTGTTAATAGGGGATGGGGTGGGGAGTGAAGGGAAAATTATAGGAGGATATGACGGAGGGAAACAAGAAAATTAATAATGATACAACCAATAACAGTAACATAACCATGAATGTGAATGAGATGAATGCAACCATAAAATGGAAGGAAACACTAGAAAGAATTAGAATCTAAAAATATATTATTTATAAGAAACAAGATTCACATAGAGGCAAAAAGGGAAAGGTAGAGTAGAATTTATTAAGATTCAGTTGAACTCAAAAAAGTAGGAGGAAACAATCACCAACTTAGACAAGGCAATAGTGAAAATAAACATTATTAAGTAAGATAAACAGAAAAATTACAAGATCATTTAAGTCACCACAATAAAAAAATAATAGCAATATTTAATATCTGTGAAGAAGATGGCCTAGCCTTTAAGTCCCTAATGGAAAAGTTAATCAATAGGAGGAGAAAAAGACAGCAAAAAATAACAATTGTTGGGGACCTAATAGTACCTTTTCAGACCAAGACAAATTCTTTTTAACAGTTTAAGGAACTAAATAAAATGTTAGAAATGTTAGGGAGCAAAAGATCTCTGGTGATTATTGAATAAGTATAGAAGGAAATATTGTTCTTCTCAACTGTTCAGTGTTGTTTTTTTCAATGGCCATGTGGTAAGGCATAAAAACTTCATAAAGAAATACAGAAAAGTAGAACTATTAAACATATATAAGGCAACTGAAGCCTAAGTAAATGAAGAGCTTTGCTGGAGGTATCCGAAAAAAGAGACAGGATTTTGACAAAAATGAACTCTAAAGTCTCTGCCATTCCAGAATTCTATTATTCTGAAGTGAGACAAGGAGGGGGGACGCCTAAGTGAGGTTGGGCAAAATGAAGATGTGTCTTCCATATCCTGTAATAGAACATGTCCATGAAGAAGTCCATGAGAGGCAATGGATGTCAGCTGTGTGTAAGGCACTACTTGTTTGTTGATTAAAAGAGTATTATTTCCAATATCAATTTGGCAAAAATAAAACGTATGAGTGGAAAGGTGATATTCAGGTGATTATTCATACCATTTTAATGAGATTTTTCTATTCATCTACGACAAGCCATAAATTCAGTATTTTCATCATAACTGACTCATAAAGTTTACCAACTTTGTCCAAGACATATGTTGTTGTTGTGTTTGTACTTTGTTCTCGAAGGGGACCATGATGTCAGGGAGAAATGACATGACTTGCAGTTGACTTTGATTTGAGCGAGGGAGGACTGTGCAAAGTCACCAGTCTCACTTTCCAAGACACATACTAAGTCATAGTTATAAAGTCTGTTATGCTTTTTAACTAAATAACTACTGAAGCTTTTCTCCTTGAACGGAATGAAAAATTTATTTCTAATTACAGCAGTAGTTATTAACAACAGTCAGTAAAAGCACATAGCATTGTCTGACAGTTACAAATACAAGCTAGTTAAAATTCCTGGGCCACCTACTCATCCTTCTCATATATTTCAACAGTAGTGGCATATCTCTTGGCATAATGAAATTGATGATTTTCTTAATGGTCATGAAATATATATCAGCTTTTACTCAGAGCATTGAGTATATCACACACAATACTAAACATACATAAATCATGATTTCAGATTATTCTTACCAATTAAAAATGATTCTCACCAATGCATCTATCTTCCTCCATGCCTGACCCACAGACTAATGAGAAAGGGCCTAGATTCTTTCATCTGATTAATTAATTCAAAATGTGTGTTGTTATTCAGCTGCAAGGTTGGAATAATTTGAATAATACTTGACAGCAATGCTTGAAGATCTTATTTCTGATCTGTAAAACTGCTCCTTTATGACTAATGGTAGTTTGTTAAAATATTACAGTGAAACTGGATGGGGGGGGGGCATTGGTTTGTTTGGGGTTTTTTTTGGCACAACTGTGGAAAATTATTTGGATGAGGAAGGAGAGCTATTGTGAATTGTCAGGAAGATGAGTCTTCCTGACTCCAGGCCTGGCAGTCTATCCTCTGTACCACCTTCCTACCCCATTCTGGGTATAGAATGCTCCATATAATATTAGGCTTGGTTGATGTGTTGGTTAATTTTGTTGAATACTTTTATATTCCTTTATTTGCTATGAGCAATAGCTCCCTGAAAAGGGGACAGAAAAGAGATATTTTGGGAAATGGAAATCATGTAATAACAAAAATATCAACATAAATTGTTTTAAAAACTGAAATAGAGACAAGTTAATTGACTCAGTCAAGGTCATATATCAAGGCAGCAATAGAGTAATGCTACATGGACAGTTCTACTGGAAAACAATAAACAGCAAGGAGGAGGGAATAAGCATTTATAGATTGCCTACTATGTGCTCCCTGTGCTAAACACAGGGCCTGGCCCATAGTAAGCACTCTATAAATGTTTGCAAATATCACATAAATGCTGATAAATTTTATTTCATTTAATCCTAACAGTAGCCCTGTGGGGTAGGTGCTATTATTATCCCCATTTTACATTTTGGGAAAACTGAAGCAAACAAATGACTTGCCCAGGGTGACACAGCTATTAAGTGTCTGAATCCAGCTTTGAACTGAGGTCTTCCTAACTCCAGGCTCAGGGTTGTGTCTTACTCCTGGACTTTGATGACTTTGGAGGAGACTGTGAGGCTGATAACCGCACAGCTGTGCCTCACTTAAATCCAATTCACCTGCAAGTCAAGACATCACCTCCTGATGTCACTAGTCTTCTTCAATAATAAAGAATCAGCAACACCAATATGAGGCCTCTATTCACTGCACTGCCCAGTTGTGTCAAGCATCAGAAATACCTCAAAAAATGATAGGCCTAAAGATGGGAATGGGAAAATACCTAACGTCGCCTAGTCTAACCTCACCACCCCCTCATTTTGTATAGGCAGAACCTAGGGGCTGAAGAAGTAAAAATCTTTGCCCAAAGTCTCCCAGGCACTGAGCAGTGGAGGTAAAATTCGTGCCCAGTTTATCTTACCACTAGTCTAGGGCTAAAACATCCTAGTCAAATATTTATCAATTTCACCCCTTTAACCCTGTGATTCGGATTTGAAGGAGAGAGGATGCATGGTGCGGCATATAGATGCTTGGATACCAGTCTCATCTCTCACATTTGTTTGATGCATTAACAAAGGGCAAACCTCAACCTCCCAGGTCCAAAGATAATTCTTTTATGACTATAAGTTGCAATAAGGGCAGAGCCAAGATGGTAGAGTAAGATTCAGCATTTTTTGCCTAGCTCTCCCAACAGACCTTCTCCACAGCTACCTAGAAAATGACGTACTGAATTCTGATCAAGAAAGCCAAGAAAACATCACAATTAGTCATTTTTCCAGTGGAGGGCTTCTTAAAGAGATAAACAAAGAGGTTTATGGACATTGGGGTGGAGGCTTGCCAGGAGCACAGCATTTGGCAGCTTTTGTGAATTTGGGATCATTGTAGAGCCAGGGATGGAAAGAAAATTTTCTGCACTAGGGCAAAAAGTATCAAAGCAAAAAGAGATCCTAGGGGACCTCTGAACTAGCCCTGGGAGCAGAAAAAGGGGCCATCTGGTATCTCTGTCATCCATGACCAACTTCCAGGTCAATCAAGGGCAGAAAGGAGCAGCCAAGACTGAGCAAGGGCAAGACCCTAACCAAATATTGAGCACAGACAAATTCCAGGAACTTAGCTGTATGGCTCTGGGCCCAGAAACAGAATGGTGACTCAGTTCTAACTTTTAGACCAGCACATATACTATAGTGGACTGGTAGCATTCCAGGACCCAGAGATAGAAAGAGAACTGAGATAAAGCACTAGAGCAGAAAGAGATCCCAGGGGACCTCTGAACTACCGCTGAGAACTAGAAATGGGTGCCATATGGCAACTCTATCACCCATTACCCAGTTCCTGGTCACAGATCCAGGGTAGAGAGGAGTGGCCATGACTAAGCAAAAACAGAGCCCTAGCCAAGTACTTAGAACAAAAAAATTCCAGAAATTTAGCTGTGTGGTTCTGGATCCAAGAAAATATCAATGATTTAATTCTAACATTTAACCTAGCACATGAGTGGAAAAATAAGGAAAAGAGATCAAAACTAGAGGATCCAGCAGTTTAATCATTCTGAACATGCAGAATTTCTTAGCAGGTTAACAGGGACTAAATGTAGCAACAGTCTATCAAAACAACTACACACAAACCAACAGACTCAAACCTGGGTCAGGAACTGTAGAACTAAGACCAGGAGGGTTGTTAATAGGCCTCTTCCCCAGATCACATCACTTTGGAAACACTAAAAACTTGTAAGTCCCCAAACTGAACTGTGAAAACAGTAGAAGGTCAGGCCAGACATCTTCACCTATCTCACCCCCAGAAGTGAGCAGAATTCAACCCAAACATCAAGTCCAAAGTCTCTTGACTGGTTAGAAGAATGAGTAAACCAAAAAAGAACCCAATCATAAAGACCTACTATGGTGGCAGGGAAACTCAAGACACAAACACAGAAAAAGGAAATGATTTGAAAATATCCACAAGCAAATCCTCAAAGGAAAATGCAGATTGGACAAAGCACAAGAAGAATTCCAAGAAAACTTATTTTAAAAAAGCAAAAAGAGTTCAAGAACTAAATAAGAGTGGTAGAGAAAAAAATGGGGGGGGAAATAGGAAAATAAATTAGAGCTAACCAAGAAAGAATAAAAAACTCGGTCAAAGAGGTTCAAAACCTTACCAAAGAAAGTAGTTCCTTAAAACTAAAATTAGTTGAATGGAAGCTAACAACTACATGAGATGTCAAGAATCATAAAACAAAACCAAAAGACTGAAAAAATATAGTAGAAAATATGAAATATCTGATGGAAAAAACAACTGACTTGTAAAACATATCAATGGAGAAGGCACAAGAGCAGTGAACAACATCTGAATTTCATTCTCATCTGAGGTGGTTCAAGGAAGAAAGAATAAGTATAGCAACTCCTCTTACCCTGCAGGGAAGTAGGGAGGAAAGGGGGTTGGAAGAAAGAGTAAGAGTAAGGGTAGATTAAGGGAAGAAGTAGTCAGAAGCAAAACAGACTCCCCCCCTCCCCTCCCCCCACACAAGTGTTTTATACTGTCTGCACTGATTTTAAATAGAATTTCTCTATCTCTTATCGCATGATTTGCAGGATTGCAGGATTTTACACAAAAATGCTGATAATTTATGTAGACTCATTTTATATCCTGTAACTTAGAAGAAGTTGTTAATTTTTCATTTTTGAAAATAACTCTTTAGGGTTATCTAAGCAAAACATCACAGGATCTGAAAAGAGTAATAGTTTTGTTTCCCCATTGTTTATGCTTATTCCTTTAACATCTTTTTCTTGTCTTATTGTACTAGCTAGAATAATAATGTTTTTATTTCAATTCTGTTAATCTCTCCTTTGATTTTCAGTATTTCTATTTTGGAGAAGAGAGGAATAAATATAATAGGATAGGATAGAGGGGAAATACACAGTTAGCAATCATAAATGTTAATGTGAATGAATTTAATTCACCCATAAGATAGAAAAGGGTAACAGAATGAATTAGAAACTACAGTCTAACTATATGGTGTTTATAGAAACACACTTAAAACAACAAGATACACATAGAGTTAAAATAACACTTCATTTGAAGAAAAAAAAAAAACCAGGGGTGGCAATCAAGATCGCATACAAAAGAAAACAAAAATAGACCTAATAAAAGAAAAAACATGGAAACTATATTTTACAGAAAAGTACTATAGATAGTAAATTAATATCAGTGCTGAACATATATGCACCAAATGGCATATCATCTAAATTATTAATGAAAAATTTAGATAAGTTACAGGATGAAATAAAACTACCGCAGCTATCTAAGATTTAGATAAATTTGTCCATAAAATAAATAAGAAAAAAATTAAAAAGATGAATAAAATTCTAGAAAAGTTAGATAAGATTGACCTCTGAAGAGTATTGAAGGAAATAGAAAGGAGGACATTTATTTCTTAACTGTGCATGGCAACTTTACAAAAACTGATCATTTATTAAGGCAAGAAAAAAAAATCTCTCACAAACAAATCCCAAGAAACAGAAATATTAAAATGCATCTTTTTTTCTGACCAAAACTGCATTCAATAAAGGATCTTTGAAACATAAATTAATTGGAACCTAAATAACTTAATCTTAAGATTAAGACAAAGAACAAATCAGAAAAAATTAATAATTTAGCTAAAGATAATGACAATAATGATACAACATACCAAAATTTGTGGAATACAGTCAAAACAATACTAAGGGGAAATTTTATATATCTAAATGCTTATATCTATAAAAAAAGAAAAAGAACAGATCAATAAATTGGGAATATAACAAAGAAAATGAAAACTAACAAATTAAAAACCCTCAACTAAACACCAAAATAGAAATCCTGAAAATCAAAGGAGAGATTAACAGAATTGAAATAAAACTATTATTATTCTAGCTTGCACAATAAGACAAGAAAAAGATGTTAAAGGAATAAGCATAAGCAATGAGGAAACGAAACTGTTACTCTTTTCAGATCCTATGATGTTTTGCTTAGAGAACCCTAAAGAGTTACTTTAAAAAATGAAAAATTAACAATTTCATCTAAGTTATAGGATATAAAATGAGTCCACATAAATTGTCAGCATTTTTGTGTAAAATCCTGCAATCCTACAAATCATGCAATAAGAGATAGATAAATTCCATTTAAAATCAATATAGACAGTATAAAACACTTGGGAGTCTACTTAGATAAAATATACACAGTAACTATATGAAAAACATTATAATACATTCTTCACACAAATAAAGGCAGTTCCAAATAATTGGAGAAATGGGATAGACTAAAACAACATAATAAAAATGAAAATAATATCTAAATTAATTTACTTATTTAGTGCCATAGCAATTAAATTACCAAAGAATAAGTTTATACAGTTTAAAAAAAATATAACAAAATTCATCCGGTGAAACAAAAAGTCAAGAATATCAAAGGGTTCAATTAAAAATGGGATAACAGTATGAGATCTCCAACTATATCACAAAACTATGATCATCAAAAATAATTTTGTATTAGATAAGAAATAGAGTGGTTGACCAATGGAACAAATTAAGGTACACAATGAACAAAAGCAAATAAGTGTTTGATAAATACAATGATCCCATCTATTGGGTCAAGGACTCACTATTTGAGTAAAAACTATTGGGAAAGCTGGAAAGTAGAAAGACAGAAACTAGGTGCAGACCAACAAATCACACCATATACCAAGATAAGTTCAAAATTAGTTCATTATTTAGACATAAAGGGTGATATTATAAACAGATTAGTAGAACATGGAAGAAATTATACATCGAGTCTATAGATAAGGAAAGAGTTCACGACCAAATAAAAAAGAGATTTAAAGAAAGTAAATGGGTAATTTTGATTACCTAAAATAAAAAGATTTGGTATGAAAAGCCCAAAGCATCTAAAATTAGAAGAACAGCAGGAAATGAGGAAAAAATCTTTGCAACAAGTTTCTCTGATAAAGGATTCATTTCTAAAATATGTGGTAAACTTAGTCAAGATAAAAAGAATAAGAACAATTACCCTAATTGATAAATGATCAAAGGATTTGAATAAGTAGTTTTCATTCAAAGAAATAAGTTATCGATAGGCATTTAAAATATTCTTAATAATTAATAATTAGAGAAATGCAAATTAAAGCAACCTCATACTCATCAGATTGTCTAAGATGACAAAAAGGAAAATGACAAAGGTTGGAAGGGATTTAGGAAAACACATATACTATTGGTAGAGCTGTGAACTCAACCGTTCTTAAGCTATGTTATACTACCCACTGATACCACTACTAACTCTATACCCCCAAAGAAACCAAAGAAAGAGAGAAAATAATGCACAAAAATATTTATTTTCACTCCTTCTGTGGTAGCAAAGAATTGGAAAACTTAGGAGATACCCCATCAATTTGGAGTGACTGAACAAGTTTCAATTTATGAATGTTTGGGAATACTATTATTCTCTAAAAAAATTGTAGGTGAATGGTTTCAGAAAAACCTGAGAAGAATTGTATGAACTCATGCAAAGTTAAGTGAGCAGAAACAGGACAACAACTTACATGGTTACATCAATATTGTAAATAATCAGCTCTAAAAGACATAATCAACACAATATCTAACCACAGTTTCAAAGGTCTCTTGAAATGTGCTATGACAAAAAGAACTGAAAGACTCAAGAGTACAAGTTGAAGCATATTATTTTCTTTTTCTTTTCCTTGCATTTCTTTTTTTAAAACAAGGCTAATGGAGAAATTTGTTTTGCATGACTACATATATTTGTAGTGGGTTTTATTTTTCTTACTTTTTCAATGGCTGGGAGTCAGGAGGAAGAAGGAGAGTACTGGTATTGGTATTGAAAATAAAGTTGAATTTTTAAAAAGACTGTTGCAGGGCAGTTGATTACTTTCAATATTAGAGGGCATTTCCCCACTCTAAGTTCCCTACATCAATGAAATCATAGGCTGACTTCCCAAATATACTTTGATTAGAGAGGACATCTAGTGCAGTGGATAGAAAATCCTAGAGACAGGACCATCTGGGTCCAAGTCCTGTCCTCTGAATAGATCCTAATTATGTAATCAGGAAGAAGACACTTAACCACTCAGTGCTCTCCTCAATCAATGCATTACAAATAAGTTTCCCATCTACATTAGTAGTGGGAATTTCCACTCCGGGAATATTTCACAGGTATAAGCACAACACAAACAAAACTCTATGATCTTATTTTCTTTTAACTATTCCCACATAATTTGTTTTCCAGTGCAAAGCTGGAGAATCATGCAATGACTTTTTCTTTTCAATCACAGGAACAATTATCATGCCTATGGGAAACAAAAGAACGCCAACTCCTCAGTTCCTTCTCTTGCAACTAATGGTAAGCCAAGTGCTCTGGATTTTTTTTTTAATATCTAAAATATAAAGAATTGGTACAAAGGAATCTGGTACAGGAGCAGTGTGACCCAAACTTAATTTTGGTTAAAAGTTGGTAGTAATGGTAATGGTAAAGGTAATCATTCTATAAATTTTCCCAAGATGTTTCTTCCCAAGGTGAAGTTGATGCTAAAATTGATACCCTCCATCCCCTCTATGTATAGAACTAAAACAAGTTCAACTAGTCAAATTTGGGACCCTTCTCTGGATTCAAAGTGATTATATTTAGAGACTGATTAAGACCTATGTCACACATGATCACCAATTCACTGATCAAGAGTACTTGGAGTCAGGGGCAGCCAGGTAGCACAGCGAGTAAGAGCACCGGCTCCAGTGTCGGGATGACCTGGGGATCGAACCTGGGCTCAGACACTTAGCACCCACCCAGAAACACCTGACCGTGTAACCTTGAGCAAGTTACTTAACCCCAATTGCTTAGGGGTGGCCACATGGCTCAGTGAGTAAGAGCACCAGCCCCAGTGTCGGGATGATCTGGGGATCAAATCCGGGCTCAGATACTTAGCACCACACCCAGAAATAAGTGGCCATGTAACCTTGAGCAAGTTACTTAACCCTGATTGCTTAAAAAAAAAAAGAGTACTTGGAGTTACTTTCAGAGAACTGGTTCTATGAACAACTTGCCATGTAACTTTGAACAAATCAGTTGTATGAAATAAGAGGCAGTGTGGTGGAATCGAAAGAATATTGGCCCAGTGGCCTTGGGTTCAAATTCCATTTCTGATGCTTGCTACCTAAGGGCAAGCCCCTTAACCTCCCCAGGTCCTGATATCTTTATCTATAAAATGGAGAGTTAAAATCAATTATCTCTGAGATCCATTCTAGCTCTAGACCAGGAATTCTTAACATTATTTTGTGTCATGGTCACTTTTGGCAGTCTGGTGAAGTATATGGACCCTTCTCAGAATAATGCTTTTTAAATTCATAAAATAAAATACATAGGATTGTAAGAAACCAAGTATGTTGCAATATGGTTTTCAAAATATTAAAGAAAACAAGTTTACACACCCCTGGATAAGAATCCCTGCTTTGACCTATGATTCTCACCTGAGATTTGTCTAAGTTATAAGAATATAACTTTTTGTGAAGAGATGGAGGAAAAGGAAGGAAGGAGGAAAGAAAGGAAGGAAGAAAGAAAGAAAGAAAGAAAGAAAGAAAGAAAGAAAGAAAGAAAGAAAGAAAGAAAGAAAGAAAGAAAGAAAGAAAGAAAGAAAGAAAGAAAGAAAGAAAGAAAGAAAGAAAGAAAGAAAGAAAGAAAGAAGGAAAGAAAGAAAGAAAGAAAGAAAGAGAGAAAGGGAAGGAAGGAAGGAAGGAAGGAAGGAAGGAAGGAAGGAAGGAAGGAAGGAAGGAAGGAAAGGGGGTAGAGAAGAGGATCAATCATAGTCAGACACATTGTATCTTGACCCCAGCATAGTGATTTCATTTTGAAGGATGAAGGAAAACAACCAGCCATCCAGGGGACAGTGAGTATAATTTGTCTGAGGCAGATCTTTTCTAAGAAAATGATGTGAGATAATGTTGGAGAGGAAAGTTCAATTCATCTAGATTGTAGAGGGCCTTGAAAACTTACCTCACCAGTTCAAACTTTATCCTATAGGCACTAGGGAACCATAGAAGTTTTCCAAGCAAGAGAGTGACATTGTGAAAGCTATGATTTAAGAAAATCAGTCTAATGGTAGTGTGTAGGACTGGATGGATACTTTGGCGGCAGAGTATAGAGACACAGAAAAAGAAGAGAGAGTTTAGATTTTAGTTAACACTTGAAGGAAATCAGGAGGGGGGCAGGACAGAGAGAGAAAGAGAGAGAAAGAGAGAAAGAGAGAGAGAGAGAGAGAGAGAGAGAGAGAGAGAGAGAGAGAGAGAGAGAGAATGCAAATTAGGAAATGGAATGTCTTGTGTAAGGGGAAGAGTAAGGAGGCCATTAAATCGTAAGTGTATGTAGAGGAAAGTAAGATGTAAGAGATAGAAAAGTAGAAGGGGGACATTTACAAAGACCTTTCAAAGCCATATAGAGGAGTATGGGATATATGGGACCTTCATGGAGGACTAGCACCTCTGGTGTGAGGGCTTGCTGAGCCCTTTTCAGGATTGTTCATCTTTAGTGTTCACCTGACACCCAGCTCTCACCTGTGGCTCCAAGAAGTTATAGCTTGCTCAGTGGCCACACCATCTTGGCAAATGGGCTAAGCCAGACTGAGGTTACAGACAGGCTTCAAACCTGTCAGTGAGTTAGCAGATGTCTACCCCAAGCATGTAAAGACTTCTCTCAGAAGAATGGGTAGATGAGAACAATTTGTTCTGATGGCCATAAATGTGGCTGAAGCAGGTGCTGTGGGGTGCTTAGAGCTTGGTCAGACAGAAAAGATGCCAAGGTCATCCACTGCGTCCCAGGCTATCACCAGTCATCTTGACTTTTATCCTGACACTGGTTTTTGATGACTCTGGAAGAGAGAGTGAGACTGATGACTTTCTGCAACTCTGCCTCACTTAAATCCAACTCACGAGCAAGTTAAGACATCCCCTGTGCTTGCCACTAGTCCTCTTCAAAAATGAAGGACAAACAGCAGAGGATTATACATTTGATCCTGAAAATAATGCAGATATACTGAAGTTTATTGAGTTGGGAGTGGGGAGTGGGTGATAGCATCAAACCTGCACTTTAAGAAGACCACTCTGAGTGCATGATGGACAAGAATGAAGAAATACTTGAGACAGAAAGACCAACCAGAAGGTTATTGTAATAATCCAGGAATGAGGATTGCCAGGGCTAATTATCTCTTAAATCCTTGGTTGGATCTCTTCTATGTTGCCAAGGGTCACATTCCTTAACACTACCTCCAGTGATCCTTTCTGCTTTCTGCTGGATTCAGTTTCTCCTACTGGGCAGGTAGCTCAACTGCAAGATACCCTGACCTTTCCTTCCTCTTCCCCTCCTCAATTGTCTTCTGGATGAGACAAAGGGGACAGATTCCAAAAAGCTGCTTCCTGGCACCAATCTCTCAACTCTCTCTAAGGTTTAAGCTAAGCAAGCTTTGCTTTTTAAAAGTCACCATGGGCATGGTCAGTCTCCAGTCAACCAATGGGAAGCTGCCCTTCTAATTTAATCTGGGAAACTTCTTCAGATTTATAAACAAATGACCGGGCAAGAGACAAATATTAGCACTTCAATTAGTACATTAATTTCTTGTTATTTATGATTTCATCATCTAGTCTGCGGAGCGGGGGGGGGGGGAGTGATTCCCCTCCTCTCCCCCCTACTATATCTATAAATTATAAACTGCAAAGCAGATCTGTGTAGATAAGGATAATTTTCTCCCTGGATTTTGCTTATAACAATGAATTCATGAGTCTTGGCAAAATAAAAATCAATGTCTTATTGAATATCAATAATGAATCAATCAAAAAGAGTTCTTAAGCACCTACTGCACCTATTGTGCAGTCACTATACTAAGTGCTAGGAATACAAAGACAATAAATGAAGCCATCCCTACTCACAAAAACCTTACATTCTCACAGGAAGGACATTCCAATGAGGAAGAAGCCTGAAAGTTCTCTCAGTGAGGTCGTGTTTCTTCCTCCCCCTTCCCCAGGTACTTTCTTACTCTAAGGTGAGCAGGGAAATTCGAAGAAGTGCCCTTCGGATCCTTTCAATTCTCCATCACAAAATCAATGTGCAGCTGGGGAAGAGATGGGTTTTCAAGATTCAGATCCTGCTCAACTACCTGGAAGGTAAGGTGAGGAGGACCCTGCTCTACATGGGTCAGAAGTCATTATGTCACTCATTCAAGTCAAATACTGAGCCTCTCTCTGAACCCACCCTCTATGGCCTGGAGAAGTAGCCAGACTTGGAGTCAGAGATTTTAAGTCTTATCTCTGACACATGTTGACTGGGTGACCCTGGGCAAGTCATTCCTTTGTGCTCAGTTCCCTCATCTATAAAATGAGAGATTGGGTTAGATAGCCCCTAAGGCCTATTCTAGCTCTTAATTTGTGATCCTACAACCTAGTCAAGGACTTTTTTACTAAGGAAAATAGCATGAGAGACTATTGCTAACCAATCTATATAGATGGGGGAGGGGAGAGAGTTAGAAGGAAAGAGAGGCAGGGGGGAAGAAGAAGAGGGAGAGGGAGGGAGGGAGAGGGAGGAGGGAGGGAGAGAGGAAGGAAGGAAGGAAGGAAGGAAGGAAGGAAGGAAGGAAGGAAGGAAGGAAGGAAGGAAGGAAGGAAGGAAGGAAACTCATCAGCATAGGAAGTCTCTCTTAAGTAAACTCCATCTACCAAAGCAAATTGGCATATTTTCTGCAATTTGTAGTTTTAGAGGTTAGGTAATTTGCCTGGGGCTATACAGTCAGTAGTTATCAGTCAGGACTTGAAACCAAAATTTTTTTAATACAAGAGGCTGGCTCTCTATTCACTATATCATGGTACCTCTCAATAAATCTCATTTATATAGCACTTTAAGGTTTACAAAGCTCTTTATACATTGTAATAATTATCACACAAATATAATGATGATAGATCATGTTTATAAATCATTAAGTTTACAAAGTATATATATGTGGACAGACAGACAGATGGATGGATAATAGATAGATGGATAGATGGATGGATAGATAGATACATAGATTAGATAGATAGATGAATGGACAGATAGAGCATTCAACCCTAACAACAACACTGAAGGGTAGGTGTAATTATTATTCTAAGACACAGGTTCAATTTTGGTTCCAAGTTAACATTTGTTTTGGGAAACAGGATGGCATAATAGCTATGACATTGGATTTCGAATCATGAGGACTTGGATTCAAATCCTGCCTCAGACACTAATCTTGTAAACTACTTAAGCTTTCTGTGCCTCAGGTCCCTCATTTGTAAAATGAGAGTATGCAGCAGCAAGCACCCCAAGCATCCTCAGGGTTTGCTGCCAACACAGGTTGTTGGATCTGCTTTGTTAAAGGAAAGCAACTCAAAATGGGTTAACAAGCTTACTTTAATCAGTCAGACATATATCGTTTACCTTGTTCTGGGGAAAAGGTTGGCACCCCCGGCACCCCGAACTTTAAAGTACACAGACAGAATTATCAAGACAGAAACAGATCTAGTAGACAGATTTCAAACTGTCCAACCATTACATCCATACCCAGTCAACATCTGGGTTTCAACATCCAGGTTTTTCAAAGCCGGGGGGCTCAGGACAACGGCTTCCCAGAATCCATATCAAATCACAGAACACTTCTCAAAGTGAGCCCCCAAAACAAAGCCTCACATCAGGGCTTATATAGCCTTCTCCTGGCTCAGAGAATGTAACAACCTTATTGACCCACTGGCCAATCAAAAAGTATCTACTGAAAAACAAGCCTCCCACCCCAGGCTTCAGGTGCACTTTAGCCTAGGGGCAGGGAAGATCTTCCAAATTTGCATTCCCATTACAGAGTATTAGATTCAGTAGCCTCTAAGGTCTTTTCTAGCTTTCAACCCATTATCTCAAGATTTTCCTCATTCTACAGAAGAGGAACTAATACTCGGAAAGATCAAATGATTTGCCCAGGGTCAGACCTTAAATGTCTGAAGCAGGATTCAAACTCGGGTTTCCTGACAAGTCCAGTTAAGGATGAAACTAATGAGATCCTAGTACTTATTAATGCCTCAATCTTAAGGGACCTTAATATGAGTTTTGAGGAATGTTGGGAAGTCTTCTCTCCCATCAGGATTTTATAAGCAATAGTTGTGTTCTTTATTCCTATAAATTATCACAAAACTGCCCACATTCAGGGGAGGGCAGTCAGTCATCATTTATGAAGGGCTTACTATGTCCTAGGCATTGTGCTAAGTTGTAGACAGAGATACAAAGAAAGGCAAAAATAGTCCCTGCCTTCAAAAACCATACATTTTGATGGGGAAGACATGTGAAAAGCTAAGCACAAACAAGATATA
>NW_027187316.1:4576399-4613566 GCF_028583685.1 Petaurus breviceps papuanus
ATATATATATATATATATATATATATATAATCTTTCAGGAGGTAGTCTCAAAGGGGAAGTGAAAGGCAGCTAAGAGAGCTGGCAGGGTACTCCTGAAGAAAGTGGGACTTGAACTGAGAGTCTTTTTTTTTTTTAGTTAATTTATTTACTTTTTGTTTTCAAAGTTTTAAATTCTCTCCCCTTCCCCCTTCCTCACCAAAATGGCCTGCACTTTGATATAGGCTTTACATATAGATTCCTATTAAACATATGTTCACATTAGTCATGTTGTATAGAAGAATTATAACAAATGAGAGAAACCATGGTAAAGAAAAACAAAACAAAACAAAAAAAGAAAATTGTCTCTGCTCTGCATTCCAACTACATAGTTCTTTCTCTGGATGTGACTGCATCTTCCATCATGAGTCCTTTGGAATTGTTTTAGGTCCTTGCATTGCTGAGAAGGGCTAAGTCTATCAAAATCAGTCATCATAGACTATGGCTATTACTGTGAACAAAATTCTCCTGGTTCTGCTCACTTCACTCAGCATCAGTTCATATAAATCTTTCCAGGTTTTTCTGAAGTCCACCTGTTCATCATTTCTTATAGCACAATAGTACTCCATTGCATTCATATATCACAACTTATTCAGCCATTCCTCAATTGATGGGTATCCCCTCAATTTCCAGTTCTTGGCCACCACAAAGGGAGTTGCTATAAATATGTTTATACATGTGGGTCCTTTTCCCATTTTTATGATCTCTTTGAGATAAAGTCCTAGAAACGGTATTGCTGTGTCAAAGGGTATGTGCATTTTTCTAGCTCTTTGGGCGTAGTTCCAAACTGCTCTCCAGAATGGCTGGATCAGTTGAGCTGAGAGTCTTAAAAGGGAACCAAGGAAACCCAGAAGCAAATGTGGGAGGACAATTATGATGTAAACAGATGACATTCATGTTTCTTCCTTTAATAGGTGATGGGACAGGCTGCTGTCAGAAATTCTGGGAGGAGAAGATATTGCTGGTAAGTTGGTGTTAGACTTGTTACTAAGAGCGGTAATCATAGCAAGTCAAATATTTTGACCTAGTCTTAGAGGCCATTGCTGGAATAACAGAATCTAAAGGGCCAGTAAATGCTGGAAGCATTAGGCTTGTTTATTTGGTGTGTTTACAAGTTAAAAAACCATGTGGCTTAACTGAAAATATGTAAAGTAGCATGGGATCAGGGAGGCAAGTTCAACAAGATGAGGGTACACTGAAACTGAGACTTACACCTCCAAAGAAGGGCAGGAAAGGGTGGCAATTAAGCATGCCACCAGGAAGTCTCAGGATCAGTGGTCTCTATGGCATGACAGGAAGAGGAAATCCAAGATGGTGCTTTGAGAGGCCATTCCCTGGGCATGGTGTATTATTATACTTAGCTGTTCCTGGAATCCTGGCTCAATCTTAATGAAGCAGGGCAGCTCAGGTATTTTATGGGGCTAGAAGAAGGTTTTATCTGGTGAGTACAAATGGCCCCCCACCTCTGGGGTTACAGGCTTAGAAGTGCCAATTAATCTGGAAAATAACAGAAACTTTCAGGAATAGAAGGTCCAGACATGGGAGTATCTAGGAAAAGGAGAGGTAGGAGGAAAGGGTATGGCAAGAGAAAACAGCATCAGACAGAAAAAAACTAGTCCTGAAAAAAAAAACCATAGTTATCAACCTCTATGTTGATAATTCTGTTTAGTGGGAAATGGATGAATTTGTTGTCTTTTCAAGGTCTTTCTAAGCTCTGTGATTCCATGAGCATCTGTCTGGTCCGTCATAATTGACCTCTGAGCCTGATGGGACAAAAAAATGACTGTGTGTGGTCAATTAACATTGTTGGCCAGTCTGGGGACACAGAGCAAGGCCCATGAGCCACAGATATTTTGTATAGGTAGCCTTGGCTCCCACTGTAGATCTCTTAGAAAAATTTCCAATCACTTGTCAGAAGACCTACTGAACAAGATCTGTCATTCATTCTTCACTGTCTTCTCATACCTTACCTCCATGCAGAAAAGTTGGATGAAGATAAAGTGATGGGGGAGGGGAGAGCTTCCATCTATTTGTCTCATAGAGGTCTAAAAATCACTAAAAAGGTGAATTACTAGTGTAAATTTTGAGATTTGGGGTCTAGGGGTCCTCAAGACCCCAAAATACCGACACTCCCGGTCCTGCTGAATTAATTCAACTCAAGCCTTCTCTCAGCCAAAGGAGAGCAAAGTTTATTAAAGATTTATCTTAATGGGTAGACTCTTAAGGAACCTGAGTATTTGTGACACTTATGTTGACAAGCAGACCAGAACAATCTGACACAGACTGATTATGCAACTAGATTGAATCTGACCCCTTCACGGAGGCAAGATGGATCTTATATACAGAAGACTGTGGGAAGGATCTAGGGGTGGTCTAGAGGAGGGCTTTGGGGAGGGTCTTGAGGAAGAGTTTTAGGAGGATCTTGACTACTGAGGTCAGACTCCAAGAATGGGATTAAGGGTGGGAAATATCTGAAGGCTACCTAGAGATGGTAGACAATGGAGGGCTAGGCTAGTTTAAGAGTAACAGATTTGGGCATAGATATTTAGATAGGATCAAGGGTGGGAAGTAGATGGACAATGGAGGGCTAGGCCAGATTAAGAGTAACAGAGATGTGGTCCTAGGATAATGAAAGGCTTATGGCCTCAGGGGAATGCCTCATCAAGTGGAAAGATTCCAGGGGTTCCCAGAGCCCAAACCCCATCATTAACAAGAGCTTGCACTGAATTTGGAATGACTTCTTCTCCCTTCATAGCTTCTTGATTATACATTCCAATGTATAACAAAGGAGAAATGGATCTTCCACTTCTTAGAGGATATTGTCGGTCAGCTGCGCCTTGGGCAAGGATCCCCCAATGAGAAGGTTAGTAGACTCAGAATCAGCCTTACTCATAGCAAGCTGGTGAAGCCCTAGGTTGCAAAATTGGAAAGATGCTACAAGGGTCCCCTTACTCCCCAAATATCTCTCCAATGATGCCAGAAATTCTACCATTAGAGATTAATTATTTAAATAATAAAGCAATGGGGTATTGTGGAAAGAACACCTGGGAAAAAATCTCTGCACTGATACTTACAAACTGTGTTACCCTGGGTAAGTCACTTCACCTCTCTGAGACTCAATTTCTTCATCTGTAAACTTGGGCTGTTAAGTGATATCTTCCCCAAATCATCTTCTATATACTGTGTACATATTTTGTTTATAACAATTTGATGTGTGTTGTGTCCCCTTATAGAATATAAACTCCTTGAGGGCAGGGACTGTTTCAATTCTCTGTTTCCCTAATGCCTAGCTCAATGCCTGATACATCCTAAGTAGATGGCTAATAAAAGCATGTTGATTGTTTTGTCAGACATTAACACTATACAAATATGAGTAGATATTGCCAGTATTATTTTTATTTTCCTTTGGAGTTTGGAGAAATAAAGTATGGAAGACTATGAGAGGAGACAAGAAGTATAGGGGATAGGGGAGAGAAGCTCAGTAAGGGTAGGCTTGGAGTACTGAAGGCAGATGTTACCTACCTAAAAATTTTGCCTTAGGTGAGTCCTGTGTTATAGTCATTCTGATGAGGTACTGGCTCTGGGAACCCCCTTGAACTCTGATTGAATCTTCCCATTTGATGAGGCATTTGCCTGAGGCCATAAGCCTTTTATTGTGGCTGCCCAAACCTCTATTACTAGCCTAGCCCTCCTTTCTCCAGCTACCTCCCACCCTGAATCTCTCATCCCTGGAGTCTGACCTCATTTGACTCCTCTTGAAGACCCTCCCCCTAACTCCTCCCCTAGACCACCCCTAGATTCCTCCCACAACCTTACTTTATATAAGACCCCATCTTGCCTCCATGGGAAGGATGTGAGAGTTCCAGAGAATGATCTAATGCAGATTTACTCTATGTCAGATTATTCTGTCCTACTTATCCAGTACAAGCATCACAGATACCTACACTCTTTAAGAGTCTGCGCATTAAGAAGAATCTTTAATAAACTTTGCTTTGCTTTGGCTGAGAGAGGACTTGAGTTGAATTCATTCAGCAGGACCAGGTATTTTGGGGTCTGGAGCATCCCTAACCCCATACCTTAACATTTTATATTTCCCTGACCCTCATCAATTAATGCCTAGAGAAAATTACAACCTCTTTTGCTAACCTGTATACTTTTTTTTTTTTGCTTTTGGGAGGGGGGAAGGCAGGGCAATTGGGGTTAAGTGATTTGCCCAAGGTTACATGGCTTGTGTGTTAAGTATCTGAGGCTGGATTTGAACTCCTGTCCTCCTGACTCCAGGGTCAGTGCTCTATTCACTGCGCCACCTAGCCATCCCTAACCTGTATACTTGAAAGAGGCATCTAGGTGGCTCAGTAGGTGGGAGAACTGATGGAAGTAAGGAGGAGAAGAGGTTGGTGAATATTTCACCATATATTTCAAGGGCCTCGATAGCGCTATTTTTTAAGAAATTGTGTGTGGTGACTTCAAGCATAGTAATTTCACTACATGTTTGTTACCTTTCATCATCATTTGGTTACTGTAACTTTACCTGACTACAACACCTCCATTTTTCGAGTGATCAGAAGCATAAGAGATTTTGCACCATCCCCTCATTCTCACTAAATATGTGTCTATATCTTTTATATGTTGCTGTAAATTATTAGTTTTTTAATCTATTCATCTATTCTATTGATGAGAAATTAATCAGCTCACGTTTAGCATTATAATTATGAAATTTGTGTTTTCTTTCATTAAGTACATATGTGTATGTATATATATTTGCTTAAATGTGTACACATGCACATGACATATATGATGACAAAATATGTAATCAGGAAAAAAAACTTGTTATCTATAAGGGGGGGTGGTATCTGTGTCATCTAGAGCACTCAAGGAGTAGGGTAATCATTTGGGTCACTGCCAAAGGAACGTTAGTTTGAGGGGTCACTAGAGTTGGATCTATTTTCCACATTTCCCCTTCCAGCTATCTAGCTATTCCATGTGACTGACTTTCTTCAGTCTCTGGGCTTAGGGTGAGGAGTAGGGAGGGAGATTGTTGTGATTCAGGGTCTTAAATCCACAAAAGGGTTGAAGTAATGATCTCCAGGTCATAGTTAGTGAAAGCTGAGCCCTAGATTACCTCTCCCATGACCATCTGACTAGGATTCTCCTCTGGTATTCTAATGAAGCTCAATTCATTAAACAAATTGTTTTAAAAGATTTAGTAAAAAGCCCTTGATTGGAACAGAAATGGAAACATAGGATAGTAAGATCATTAGAGGATCATAGTTCTATAGCTGGAAGGCACTTCAGGGGCTACCTAGTCCAACCCCTTCATTTCACAGATAAGAAAATTAAGACATAAACAAAGAAACATTCTCAGTACTCATTTCTCAAATAAATATCCTGTCATTGTTTTTTTCTCCATCATAAGCTTGGAAGGAAGATTCCCTTTTTCCAGTTCCTCATTTGAAATTACAGGAAACAATGTAAAGTCTCAGTGATGTGGTTCATTTGTTTCAATCATGTCTGACTCTTTGTGACCCCATTTGGAATTTTCTTTGTAAAGATAGTGGAGTGGTGTGCCATCTTCTCCAGTTCATTTTACAGAGAAAAAAATAGGGTTAAGTGACTTGCTCAGGGTCACACAACTAAGTTCATCAGTAGCTTTGATCAATTTCAGCTAATAGCTTTCAGCCATCATGTGCAGAAGCACTGAATTTTAGAGTTGGAAGAGATCTCAGGGGTCATCTAGTCCAACCCATTATCCAAAAAGGTCCCAATTATAGTTCCTCTGATAAGTGGTCATCAGGGAGGAGAAATCTACTTTCTTCTGAGGAAACACATTCCACATATGGATAATTGTAATTGTTTTACAATTTCTAACAATTGTTCCTGGAGCCAAAGAGAACAAATCTCATCACTTTTTCAATTGACAGCCCAACTAATACTTGAACACAGCTATCATGTCCACTGGAATTTTCTCTTCTCTAAGGTAAACATTCCAGTTCATTTAAGGAGCTTCATATGGAATGATCTCAAGGCCTTTCCAGTACTATATGAGAGTTTCAAACTGTACAGGAACCATGGCTATTTGGTTAAAGGATGGCATTACTTCTTTCTTCTTCTACTGGATCTCTTCAGGACAGGAAACTTCAAACCAAGCCAAATTCTTTTCTCTCTACTCTTCTCAATAAAGGTGCACATCATCACTACATGAATAGATGTGTTACTGAAAAGATGCTTGTAAAATATATTTCTATAAATCAGAATGTATTTTCCCTTTGGTTTCCAAAATAAAAATGGCTATATATCTAAATGGAGAGGGAATGACTCCATGACATATGGAAAATTATATTTTAAAATGTAGAAAATTTAAAAAACAAATGTTATACCAGAAATGTATTCCTTTGAAGATATGTCTTTATGTGAGTAGAATGTATGATGTAAATTGCCTAACATTTTAAAAAGACAAGTTTCCTTTAAATGCAATTTGTAGATCTATAGCTATGTCAACTATTTGTTCCTTTTAAAGTTTCATATTTATGTGCTCAATTTTTTTTAAAAAGATGATGTACCAAATCTTTTATACTTCCACTCCATATACCTTTCATCTGTATTTTCTAATATAATTTTCTGTTTAATAGTTTGCCCCTTACTTCTTTTGAGATTAGTTTATTTAGCTATGTTTCTTTGGTATCTGCCCTAGATACCAAAGGCAGATGGCCAAATGAGACCACCTATCTAGGACTCAATTCCTAGTTCACTAGCTCCAGAATGTGTCAGGAATATATGCTGGAAACTAAGTTCCTTATTGCTACAGAAATCCTGGGGGCTATGTTAATTGGGCCTAACTACCACCTCCATCCAAATGAGGTCAATCAGTATAGTAATGATCCTGAAAATCATACAACATAAAGATTTACTGAAGAAAAAAAAAAAGAATTTTTAGCCTGGGAAAGAGGATTATGGAACAAATGATGATGATCTTCAAGTATTTGAAAGACTTTCACAAGGAGAGAATAGATCTGTTCACTTGGAACCAGAGGATAGAACTAAAGGTTAGGGGAAGAATTTGCAAAAATGCATATTTAGCCTGAAAAAATTCAAACTATCCAAAACTACCTAAAAAATTTTCAAAATCAGATAATCATAGAAATATAAATTAAAACAAATCTAAGCTTCACCTTACTCCCATTAAGTTGTCAGAGACAGCATACCATTTTGCCATTATTTTAAATTTGCTGGGTTATGAAGAAACAGGAAAATTACTTCACTGCTGGTGGAACTATGAACTGGTATAACATTTTCACAGATCAATAGACATCAAAAAGCAAAAGCAAAAATATTGTTCACAATCTTTGACTTAGTTGTTCCTCTATTAGTACCATACATAAAAAATTATTGAAAGGGAGGAGGAAAAAAGATTTCTCTCTACCAAAAACAATTATAACAACCTTTTCATAATAGCCAAAAAAAAAAAAAAAGTTGGAAACCATCTGTGTGAGTACCATAGGAAAATGTAAGATCTTAGGGCAAGGATTATTTCATTTTTCTTTCAATATACTCAGTGTCCAACAGCACACTTGAAAAATGTTTCTTGAATTTCAAATTGAATAACTTAATTCAGAAAGAAGTTTAGTGTCATTAAAATACACTCCACTTTCCTCCTCCTGTTCAGGTCTGAGATCAATTCATTGTCCATTTTTGGCTCCTGTCCCACATGTAAATACTAATGGACAAGAAGATGTCTGTCTCTCTTTTTTAATCTAATTAAATATCATAAAATGCATTTTTTCATCCATTTGGTCTTTTCTATTTGTATGGTTAGGTTAAACTCCATAGAGTGCTTATGATTCCAGTTTAGGTGATATGATGATGTTCCAGGGCTTGATATAAATTTAGAGTACAGAAATAATTTTTTAAAATATAATTTCTAGAGAGTAGACATCCCTAACAGTATGGAGGGTGGAAAATGGAGACTAGAGAACACCTGTGTTCTGGTTTTTTAGCTCTACTTAGCCCCTACTTCTGCTTTGTTATTTTCTTTTAACCTGGTCTAATGGTTTCTTCATATGGTTCAAATCCAATTTGAATAGTCAATATAGTCCTGTATCTTTGCAGAGTTTTCTCTACCAGTCCTGGGGAATTGCTCAGAAGTCAGTAAACTATAAAAGCAGTGAGGATCATCTATGGACTTGTCTTGAATCCATAAACTGCAAAGAAAAGGAAGAATGTGAGGTAAAAACAAGAAGCTGCTTCCTAAAATCTTCTTCATTATTAGTCTACTCATTTGTTTTTTTTCTGTGAATATTTATTGAACACCAAGGGGGAAGGGTGATGGAGCAAAAAGAGCAATGACCTTACAAGTAAGAAGATCTGGTTCCAGTTCCCAATGTTGGCGGTTGCTAGCCATGTGACTTTTAAGCCATTTAAACTACTCTGTCGGTCTCCTGATCTGTAGAATGGGGTATAATGATTCTTACAACATCTCCTTCATAGGGTTATGAATAGAGTACCTTACAAACCTTAAACACCAAATGGATGTATATTTCTGTGTTGTTATTTTTTACATCACCTTCATTTCCAAGTAGACACCATCTTTACTCCTTTAGTGAACTATTCCTTATAGAAAAGAATAAGAAAGGGGAAAATGTTTCAGATAAACTAATCAACCCATCAACTGCATCTAACATTATATACAATATTGTATTCCCATAGTCCCCTCAGTTTGCAAAGAATGGGCAAAGTCCATTCTATAAGTTATTATTATTATTACTATTACAATGCAATGTGAAAGACACAAAGTATAAGACTTGGCCCCTGACCTCATGATGCTTACAATCTAACTGATGAAATAAGAAATAATATTTGTAAAGTGCTAGCTATTGCTATTATTTTTATCATTATTCTCATAAATATTAAATTAAAATGTGATAGCACATATGAAATATGAGATATACAAATATAGAGACATTTCCATCCCAAATGTTCACAGTGAACTATTCATGTCCAACCTGTGGTAGAGCCTTCCAAGCTCATATTGGACTGATTAGCTACAGTCGAACACACTGTACCTTGACTGTAATATCATAATGTCGTCCCCTTCGAGTAGGAAAGATGAGCAGTTGTAATGATAGTCAAAAATGAAAAATAGGAAGTGCTATTAATTCAAATGAAAGAGAAGTCACTTCCAGAAAGGAGGGAGATCAAGAATGTTTCATTTAAGAGATAGAATTTAATGTGAGTCTTGAATATTTGGTAGGAATTGTAGAAGTGGGACTAAGAGGGAAAGATATTTGAAGAGGCAACATCATAAACAAAAAAATCAGAAATCCCCAGGCTTGGTAACCCAGTTTAGCTAAAAATTAGTGTTTGTAATGATGGTGGTGGGAAATGGGTTGGTAAAGTCCATTGGGCTCAATTCTAGAGGGCCTCGAGTACCAAAAAAGGAATCTAGGGCTTTTTGGTGGTTGAGTAGGACATCTGAAGGCTTTTTAGCGTGGGGGTAGCAGGGTCACAGCAGTGTTTTAATAAGACTCTTAAGATCATGAAGTTTTAGAGCTGAAAAATTATCTTAGAGCTCTTGTAAAGTGCTAGCTATGGCTATTATTTTTATCATTATTCTTATAAATATTAACAAAGTAGAATGTGATAGCACAAAGAAAATATGAGATATAAAAATATGGAGATCTAGAAGGTTCCATTTATAGATAAGAAAACTGGGCCTTCGAGAGATGAAATGATTTCCCTAAGGTCATGCAGCTACTTGCTGGTGAAGTCAGGAGGAGAACCAGGTTGCTTGATTTTCAGTCCAGAGTTACTTATATTGTACAATGCTACCCCTCTGTGTTGTCTTTTTCCAATAATGTCACAAGTTTTTTTTTCAGGGATTTGCTCACGGAGTGGGGATCTGGGCTTCTGGCCATCTCCAGGAGGCATTGGCTAACTTGGAAAGGATGAGAATGCTTATTAAAAAGCTGCATTATGGAAAGATGCTGTACTACCTGGAGGTAATTAGTTCATTTTTCCTCTTCATGTTTCTTGAGTCCCACCAGCTAATCAAGTAAGAGTGAAATGGGAGTGCCCTGTTGTCAAACTTCTTTCACCCTTGGTCCCAATAACAGAAATGTGGTCCCAAACCAATGAATCAATCTATCTATCAATAAGCACTTATTAAGTCTTACTATATACCAGGCACTGTGCTAAACACTGAGGATACAAAAAAAAAAAACATTTGATGATGAAAAAGAGGGAAGTAACTTACAAAAGACAAACTAGGGATTTCTGTCTAAATTTATGAAGCAGAGACAACCTTAGACATATACATATACATATATATGAAGTTTTTATATATATGGAATATTTTCCCTAATTACATATTGAAACCTATTTGAACATTTTTTTTAAGTTTTGAGCTAAAAATTCTTTCCCTCCCTCCCTGAGATGGTAAGCAATTGATATTAAATATAAACTTATATTATATAAACATATAATATTAAATATAAACTAAATATAGTTTATACATGTAGAGCCATGCAAAACATTTCCACATTAGTCATTTTGTGCAAAAAGACAAAGAAAGAAAGAAAGAAAGAAAGAAAGAAAGAAAGAAAGAAAGAAAGAAAGAAAGAAAGAGCATACTTCACTCTATATTCAGACAGTATCAATGTTCTTTCTCTGGAGGCAGATAGCATGCTTCATCATGAGTCATTTGGGATTATCTTAGATCACTGTATTGCTGAGAATAGCTACATTATTCACAGTTCTTCATCATATAATATTGCTGTTACTGTGCACAATATTCTGACTCTGCTCACTTCATTTTGCATCGGTTCATGTTAAATTTATTTATTATCATTATTTATAGCAGCAATGAGTGGCTTCAGTTCAATGGCTAAATATATTCAAGGCCCTGTACTGGGCTGAAGGGGGTGGAGTGGAGGAGAGAGGGGGGAGAGGGAGAAGAGAGGCATAACTTCCTAGAATAAGAAGCTGATAAGCTTGATGCATATAATCTGCCATGATCTGACCACAGCTGGAAGGTTGTGCTCAGATCTGGGTACCACAGTTTAGGAGGGGGCATTAAAAAACTGGAAAACATTGGGAGAAGGTCAGGTAAGGTAGTGAAGGGCTTAGGATCAGTGGAAGGAACTGGGAAGTTTAGTCTGGAGAAGAGGTCTTAGGGAAGATGTTGATACTTCTCTTCAAGTATTTGAAGGATACTTATGTGAAAGAAAGAACTGCCTTGTTCTGTTTGACCTCAGAGGGAAGAACTAGGAATAATAGGTAGAAATTGAACGTTTGGGTACGTTTAGGAGAGAACTTGGTGTCAGGAAAAACTTTCGAATGATTGGAGCTATCTAAAAAATGTAATGGGCTACCTTGTGAGCTCTTCAGACAGAGGCTGAGTGATGACTTGGGTTTGTTATAGTGGGTATTCTCTTTTAAATTTTTTTTTAATTTATTTATCTTAACATTAATTTTTTTTAAATTCTGAGATCCAAATTCTCTCCTTCCCTCTAATCCCTTCCTCACATGTGGAGAAGGCAAGTAATATGATATCTATTATACATGTGAAATCATGCAAAACATATTTCTATGTTAACCTTGTTGAAATAACAACCAAAAAAATAGCAAGAAAAATAAAGTGAAAAAAATGCCTCCATCTGCCCTCAAAGTTCATTGGTTCTCTCTCTGGAGGTGAATAGCATTTTTCATCATGTATCCTTTAGAATTAATGTGGATCATTGAAATGATCAGAGTAGCTAACTCAGTTGATTATCATTACAACAATCCTGTTACATCATATAATGTTCTCCTGGTTCTGCTCACTTCACATTGCATCTATTCACTTTAGTCTTCCCAGGTTTCTCTGAAACCATTCCTTACATCATTTCTTACAGCTCAATAGTATTCTATCACAATCATACTCTACAACTTGTTCAATCATTTTCCCAAGTTAATGGTCAGGAATTAATTTTAATGTATAGATTGAATGAGTTGGCTAATGAGTCCCTTCCAACTCTGAAATTCTGTGATTATATGAAAAAAAGACATGATCTTTAGCCTCAAGGAGATTACAATCTAGTTGTGGAAATAAGACTTATACATATAAAAAGATAACTAAATACAAGATAGTACATGATTGTATGTGAATCAATAGACTTGCAGAGAAGTAGTATCATAGGATAGGAAAAAATGTAACATTGGAATCAGGAAAGAGGCCAAATGCTGGCCAAATCTTTGATCCTCTCTGGACCTTAGCTTTCTTGGCTATAATATGGGGATAATACTTAAAATACCTAACTCAAAGGATTGCTTCAAGACTCAGATGAAGTAGCACATGCAGAGTGCTTAAAAAATATAATAGACCATAAATACTATGGGAATCCAGAAGAGGGAAAGAACACCATGAACTGGGGCAATTGAATGTTTTATAAGAAAGAAAAGACCTGAACTGGGCTTTGAAGAATGGATACAACTTAAATTAACCATGTAGGGAAAGAGGGACAAAGGCTATTCCAAGCTATGGGAACATCCTATGTTATTATGTTTTTCATATACCAATGTAGAGTCAAAGGTGGGGTGGGCAGGGGCAGCAACCACCAGCACCCTCCCACCACTGCCTGTGAGATATTTCTCAGTCCCAAGCCTTCTCTATGCCCTCTTTTTTTCTAACCTCTAAGATGAGGATTGCCTGCTCTCTCATCTTTACTGTCACCACCCCTTCTTCTCCTTCTGTCTTTGGGTCTCCCTACCCTTAGATAGTCTGCAGAAAGAAGTGTTGCTTTTCAGCTACAGCACTGCTGTCTCAGATAAGCACGCAGCTTTTCTTTTCCTTGTATTTTCTAAATGTGTTTTGTTATTATTATTATACATACAGGCCTGTCGCAATTATCTGCATCACTCCTCTCCTGGAGGTTACTATGGCTCTGGACTCTTGGAAGTTCTATCTCACACTTGATCTGTTCTCCCTACGCTATTTGGTGGGTTTAAAGCAGATGCATTAACAGGTGGTCTTGTACTGAAGCTCAGGTCTTTCATCTAATGTCTTGAATTACCATCTAGAAGTAGTTCCCTTAGAGACCATGTGCCTTGATGGCCACCGCCACAATTCCTGGGGAGCCTTCTCTCTCATGACCATTCCATTCCCTCCAAGGATGACAAACAAATTCCTGCTGCTGGCTTCAAAGCCCAGACCCCATGTTGGTGCTCCCACCAAGTTCCTATTTCTGAACCAAGGCATATAGTTCATTTTCAATGCATTTAAAGAACAGAAGTGATCAATATACACTAAGCCTAATGATGGATCATGCTTTTCCCCAGATCAGGTTACCCACTCTGCCAAATTTCTCAAGTTATCTTTAATGATTCATCTACTTGGATACACTCTCTCAAAGTGTAGTCTCCCAGAATTCCATTATACTAAGGACAGGAACTAGACCTGCCATTTCAATGTGGTGGAGAACTCCCTCTACAAATTCAGGTCACTACCTTCTCTGCAAGTTACAGTCTTAGAGAACCTCCTAGAGCACTGAGTCAGTCAGTGAGTAAATCAACAAGCATTAATTAAACACTTAATTATATGTCAGGTACAGGGATAAGCACTGAGAATACAAATAGAAGTAGAAAGAAAATCAAGAAGCTTACATTCTAATGGGGGGGTAGGGGAAAACATATAAGGGAGCTATAAAGTGGGGAGAGGACAAAGAAGAGACAGAGAAATAGGACACAGAGAGAGACAGAGACAGAGAATATCTGGTACTGGGGATGTGGGAGAGAAAGTCCTATGGAGAAGAATGAAGACATCTTTGGCCTGGGCCACAGTTCTAGGAGGAATGAACCAATGGGAAGGTGAGCCATCAGGGGTTGCAAACACTTCCAATGCATGAAGTAGGAGTGTAGTGAGCTTCCTGGGTTTTATGCAGGTTTCTACTGCATAATAGTCCAAGGGAGATAAGTTAAGTGACTTGCCCTGGGCCACATAAACAACTGTGCTAAAGTTGGACTTGAACCCAAGTCTTCCTGGCTCCAACCTCAACTCTTTATCCAGTAAGCAACACTCATTCTTTTAGCATTTAAAAAATGTTTTCACCCAGCAATACCACTTCTAGGGTTATATCCCAAAGAGATCAGAGAAGTGGCAGGAGGACCCGTATGCACAAAAATATTTATAGCGGATCTTTTTGTGGTGGCAAAGAATTGGAAATCAAGAGGATACCCATCAATTGAGGAATAGCTGAACAAGTTGTGGTATATGAATGTACTGTGCTATAAGAAATGAGGAGATCCTCTCAGCAATGTAAAGTTATAAAACAACTCCAAAAGACTCATGATCAAAAGAGATACCCACATCCAGAGAAACAGATGTGGAGTCTGACTGCAGATTGAAACAAACTACTTGCTCTCTTTCTTTTTTTTGTTTTGTTTTGTTTCCTCTTTCCCACTGATCATTCCATCAGTTATAATCTTTCTTTACAACCTGATTAATGTGAAGATATTTATAGATTCTATATTCGAGTGCATGCTGCCATGATGGGGGGGGGGAGGAGTGGGAGAAAATTTGAAACTCAAGGGACTGTGGAACTGAAGGTTGTTAAATAAAAGTAAATTTAAAATAAAATAAAATGAAATATTTTCGCCTACAGTTATAATGTAAACAATTGCCATCCCTATTTAAAAAGGGTCATTTTGTCATAAGCATTCACCTATAGCATATCTTGGGCCATAATGGGTGCCTAATAAATAATTCTTCATTTATCCATTGCAGATAAGGGACTTCTTTTTTTAATCATTACTTATTTATTTTAACATTCTTTTTTTTTTTATTTTGAGTTCCAGGTTATTTTCCTCTCTACCAACTGTCCCCTACCCACTGAAAAGGCAAGCAATATGAGTCCAATTATACATGTGTAATCATGTATATTTCCATATTAGCCATATTGCACAAAAAAGCAAGAAAAATAAGGAAAATGAGAAAACTATAATTCAGTTTGCATTCAGAGTTCATTGATTCTTTCTTTGGGGGTATATAGCATTTTTCATCTTTTGGATGTCATTTATAATTTTCTGAGATCTTTGTCTTAATCAGATAAGCTAAGTCTTTCATTGTTGATCAGCATTACAATTTTGCTGTTCTTATGTACAATGATGTCCTGGTTTTTCTCACTTCAGTTTGTATCAGTTTATTTATGTCTTCCCATGTTTTTCTGAAACCAACCCTTGTTATTTCTTATAGTACAATAGTATTCCATCACAATCATATACCACAATTTGTTCAGCCATTCCTGTAACAGTAAGGGAATTTGAAGATCTTCCCCTTAATAGACTCTTGTGACCCGCTTTGAACTCTGGCCCAGCCCACAGCTTGAGTCACATGGAGCTGATGGTGGTAGGAGCTTGCCAAACAGGTGGAGTAGGAAGAAGAGAGTGAGGCAGAGTTGAGAGAGAGAGCAGGCAGACAGAAGCAGAGCAGCTAGCGTGGTTGAGAGAGCGGCGTTTTGCCTAAGGTAGCTGGTTTGTGGGGAAGCATTATGGAGGGAAGGCTTGAGGATGGTGGTGCTCCCTGCGTTAATAATGTGTACCAACTTCTCTATTACCATGGTGGATTTGGCTTTCTGATATATGAATAAATATCTTGTTTTTTTCTTCGAAGAAGAGAGTCTATCATATTCTATGATCCCAACCTGGAAACAGCCATTGTAGGTATCACATTGGTGATATAATTCCCCAATGAGAATCCCCTCAATTTCCAGTTCTTTGTTACCACAAAAGAGTTGTTCTAAATATTTTTATACATACATGTCATTTTCTTTTTTCTTTGACCTCTTTGAGGTACAGATCTAATAGTGCTATTGCTGAGTCAATGTTTTGTAGCCCTTTAAGCAGATTTCTAAATTGTTTTCTAGAATGATTGGACCAGTTCACAATTCCACCAGAAGTTCATTAGAGTACCTATTTTCCCTCATCCCTTCCAGCATTTGTCATTTCTGATAGGTGTAAGGTAGTACCTCTAAGTTGTTTTAATTTGCATTTCTCCAACTAATAGTGATTTAGAGCATTTTTTTCACATGAAAATTGATAGCTTGGATGTCTTCTGAAAACTACCTGTTCATATTCCTCTTCCTTCTTTCCTTCCTTCTTTCTTCCTTTTCTTTTTTTTCTTTCTTTTTTCTTCCTTCCTTCCCTCCCTCCTTCCTTCATTTCTTCCTTCCTTCCTCCTTCCTTCCTTCCTTCTTCCTTCCTTCCTTCCTTCCTTCCTTCCTCCCTCCCTCCCTCCCTTCCTTCCTTCCTTCCTTCCTTCCTTCCTTCCTTCCTTTCTTCCTTCCTTTCTTCCTCCCTTCCTTCCTCTGCTTCTTAGCAATCAGAGTTAAGTGATTTGCCCAGAGTCATAGAGCTAGTAAGTGTCTGAGGCAGTATTTGAACTCAGGTCTTCCTGACTCCAGTGCCAATGCTCTATCCTCTGCATCACCTAGTTGCCCCCTGTTCATAACTCTTAACAATTTATCAAATGGGAAATGGGTCTTATTTTTGTAAATTTGACTCAATTCCTTATATATTCAGAGAAACTTGCTGTAAAAATTTTTGATATTAACTTCATTGTCTATGGTATCTTCTATCAAAATGTCTTTTCCCTGGTTGTCTCTTTTAATTAGGTCTATTTTTGCTTTTGCTTTATCTAAGATCATGATTGTTACCCCTGCCTTTTTTATATACTACTTCTAACTTCCCTAATAATGATGTTCTAAAGTTTTTAGAAATTATTCGTATTATCTTCCCATATAGGAATATAAATGGTTTCACTTCACTGAGTCTTTATGATTTGTTTTTCATGCTTACTTGTATATGCTTCTCTTGAGTCTTGTGTTTAAGTGTCAAATTTTCAATTTAACTCTGGTCTTTTCATCAGGAATGCTTAAAAGTTCTCTATTTCATTGAATATTCATTACTCCTCTGAACAATTACATTCAGTTTTGCTGAGTAAATTATTCTTGGTTGTAATCCTAGCTCCTTTGCCTTGTGGGAGATCATGTCCCAAGTTCTCCACTCTTTTAATGTGAAAGCTGCTAAATCTTGAGTGATTCTGATTGTGTTTCCACAATATTTTAATGTTTTTTTCTGAATGTTTGCAATGTTTTCTCCTTGATATGGAATCTCTGGAATTTGGTCATAATATTCGTGGAAGTTTTCATTTTGTGTTTTTTTTTCAGGAGGTGATCGATAGATTTTTTTCAATTTCTATTTTATTCTCTGAATCTAAGATATCAGAACAGTTTTCCTTTATAATTAATTGAAATACCATATCTAGGCTCTTTTCAAGAGCTTAGTTTTCAGGTAGTCCAATAATTCTTAAATTATCACTCCTTGATCTATTTCTAGATCAGTTTTTTAATGAGATATTTTTGCATTTTCTTTTATATTTTCATTCCTTTGACTTTGTTTTATTGTTTCTTGATGTCTCTTGGATTCATTAGCTTCCATTTGCCCATTTTATTTTTTAAGGAATTATTTTCTTCAGTTAGATTTTTTTTTCCCATTTGGTCAATTCTGCTTTTTTAAGGAGTTATTTTCTTTGGTAAATATTTGTGCCTCTTTTATCATTTGGCCAATTATGTCTTTAAGGTTATTTTCTTTGGAATTTTTTGTGCTTCTTTTATCAAACTGTTAATTCTCTTTTCATAATTTTATTGCATTGTTCTCATTTTCCCCCATATTTCCCTCTACCACTCTCATCTCTTTCTTTAGCTCTTCTAGGAATTCTTGATGGGCTTGGGTACAATTAGCACTTTTCTTTGAGGCTTTTGGTAACTATTTTCACATTGTTCTCTTCTTCTGAGCTTGTCTTGGTCTTCTCTGCCACCATCGTAACTTTTTTTATGATTAAGTTCTTTTTTTCTTGTTTGCTCATTTTTCTAGCCTATTTGTTGAATTTGAATTTAATGTTAAAATTAGACTCTGTTCACTTGGGGTGGGTGTGGGGGCATTGTCCCAAGCTTTAGCTTTTTAATGCTGCTGTTTTCACAGCTAGTTTTAGGGATCTGCAAGTTTTCAGTACTTCCAAGATGGTGTGCTCCAGGGAAAAGTGTGGTCATTGCTCTCTTGGTCTGTGCTCTGGTTTTTACCTTGGAATGGCCCCCACTTTCCTGTAGCCATGAAAGCTAACTCTCCTTTTGACCCTGGAACTGTGACCAGAACCTGCTTCCTTGTGATCAATCACAAGCACTTCTCTATCCTGAAACTGCAAATCAGAACTACATATGGTCAGTAGAATTGCCAATCAGCACCAACTGCACCTTGTGCCAACAAAATGTGCCCTGTAATTTCTCTCTGACCAGTTGTCTAACCCCCTTACTATCTCTCTGCTGGAGCCACTGTGTCAGTGGCTTATAAGTTCTACCATGGGTACTAGCAATGTGTGCAATCTGGGTTAAACCCCACTCAGGCATCAGAGGCCCCTTTTGCAGACACCCTAAATTGTCTTAGGCTAGAACAATGTATCACCTTGAACTTTTTGTTGACTCAGCCACTCCAAAATTTATTTGAGGCATTATAAAGTTGTTTAGAGGGGAATGTTCAAAGATTTTGCCTGGGTTGCTGTCACTAATCTGCCATCTTGATTCTACCTATATTAAACCTAAGATGAGTGACTTCTATTGATACCTCAAGGAGATAAGATTAATAACCATAATAATAACTAACATAAATGTAGCACTTTGTTTAGCAAAAAGTTTTACATATATTGCACAACTCCCTCCAGGGTCACATAGCAAATAAGTGCAGAAGCAGAATTCAAACTTAGGTCTTTCTGACTACAAGCCTACTAAATAGTAAAAGGAGAGATGGAAAAAGAAATTGAGTAGATCAAAAAGTGGGACCCCAGAGGTCAAATCAGGAAGCATTTATGAAGTACCTGCTATGTGCCAGACCCTGTGCTATGTACTGGGGAAACAAAGCATGGCAAAAATGGTTTCTTCTCTCAAAGGGTCTCAGTATAAAGGGGAGTGCACACGCACACACACACACACACACACGTGTGTGTGTGTATTTAATATATATTTAAATTAAATTAATATATAAGTATGTAAATGTTTACATACAATATATTTTTATTTATTTTAAACTACTTACAAATAAGAAATATACTGAATAAATTGGATATAATCACAAAGGGTATGGGAAGGATACTCTGGTAAAAGGTGCTTGTAAACATCACTGAAAATAAGCTGTGATAATACTAGTAGCATTGTCCAAATTGCAGAACACTGAAGCATTTTCATTAGGAATGAAAAGACAGGGCATTTCTCAAGCATCTCATCTCTTATCCTCATGCTTTCCTCTGAAATTTTCAGGTACCTACATGCAAGGAATTGACTTGGCTCCTACTTCACAGTTATCAGAAGGTGCTTCTACTAGTCCCCAAAGAGCAGCTGCTTCCAATTGTGGAGACCAAAATTGTTGAAAAGATAGTCAACTGCTTCAAGACCAGCTGCCCTGTAAGTCAAATGCTACAAACAAGTGCTTTACAATCTGCACCAAGGGGCAGTTATATCCACAGATAGAGCACTGGCCCTGGAGTCAGGAGGACCTGAGTTCAAATCCAGCCTCAAACACTAGCTGTGTGACCCTGAACAAGTCACTTAACCCCAAGATACAATCCATACAAAGTGAAGTAACTGATGCAGCTAAGTGGATTGAGTATTAAGCCTGGAGTCAGGAAGACCAGAATTCAAATCTGACCCCACTTCAGTGACCCTGGGCAAGTCACTTACTTGCTCTCAGTAAATTAAATTGTCTCAGTTTCCTCATCTAAAAAACAGGGATAACAATAGCACCTACTTCCCAGGGTTATTGCAAAGTAAAATGAGACAATATTTGTAAAGCATCTTATAAAACCTTAAAGCACTATGTAAATGCTAGCTATTATTCATTATTATTGGTTTCAAACCATTAGCTATGGTTTGCCCTAAGGAAATTGGAAATATCAGAGATAGTCTTAATTGTACCAGATTCTATTAGTCATCTGATGAATCTATCATGAGTCTATCACCAGCTTGGCTCATGGGAGGGATAGGAAATGTCAAGAACTCTATGATCATTCATGGGTAGTAAAAGGGAAAAAATACAGAATTTGGCTTGAAGCCTAGCTCTGTCATTTATTTCTTGTGATTAACTTCAAGCAAGTCACTTATCTTCTCTTGGTTGGTATCCTCAGTCTGTCAACAAATATTTATTAAGTGCTTACTAGGGCAGCAGCTAGGTGGCACTACAGTGGATAAAGCACAAAGCCTGGAATGAGGAAGATTCGTCTTCCTGAGTTCAAATCTGGCCTCAGACACTTACTAACTTTGGGATCCTGACTCAGTAATTGTGTGAGGCAAATCTCTTTTTGCCTCAGTTTCTTCATCTATAAAATGAGGTGGAGAAGGAAATGGCAAACCACTCCAGTATCTCTGTCAAGAAAACTCCAAAAGGGGTCACAAAGAATCGGATGTGACTGAAAAGCTACTGAACAACAACAAGAAGACAAATATACCAGGCATTGCTTTAAGCAATGTAGCTACAAAGAAAGGAAAAAATGGTGCCTTTTTACAAGGAACTTAAAATCTAATGGGGGTTCCAACAGGCAAACAACTTTGGGAATAGAAGATAAATACAGGGTGAATTGGAGGTCTTATAAAATAAAGGCATAGGACTAAATTACCTCTGAAGTCCCTTCCAACTCTCAATTTATGATTCTCTGACATCTGGGATCTATTCCCAACTCTGCAACTAATTGTTGCACTAAAATTTATTTAGAGTCATTTTTTACAGGTATTGAAGGTGGCTGGAGGAGGAGCTCAAGCAAGTTCCTGCTTTCACTCTGTCATCTTGGCTCTGCCCCCTCTGCAACTAACTGTTACCTTAAATAAAGCACTTCATTCTCCTGGGTTTCAGTTTCCTCTTCTATAAAGTGAAGGGATTGGATTAGTTAGTGTCCAAGCTCCTCTCTAGAACTAAATTCCACGGTTCTGTGAAGAGATGATGGAGAAGCATCATTAGTGTTAGAACTGGCAAATCATAAAATCTTAAAAAGTTTGAGCTGTAAGGAATTTTCTAGATTTCCAATATCACATAGCTAGGACAAGAACTAAGTTTTATTCTAAGTTATCCACCTATTTATGTACAGTATAGGCTCTGTGAGGGGCAGCCAGGTGGTGCAGTGGAAGACTCATCTTCCTAAGTTCAAATCTGGCCTCAGACACTAGATATGTGACCCTGGACAAGTCACTTAACCCTTTTTTGCCTCAGCTTCCTCATCTGTAAAATGAGGTGGAGAAGGAAATGGCAAACCACTCCAGTAGCCTTGCCAAAAAAACAATCAAAACACAAATGAGGTCAATGAAGTGGGGAGAGGACTGAAAACAACTGGACAATAACAACAATGAGGCAGGCCGGTCGATTATTACTATCACTGCCATTTTCTGGATAAGGAAACATGCTCAGAGAGATTGTTCTGTTTCATGAGATGATTGAAGGAATGAATGAGAAAGCATTTAGTATGTGCTTATGTTATTTCAAGAACAGTGTTAATTCCTGGAGAGTTAAATATAAAAAAAAAAGTGAGCTAGCCCTGCCCTCCAGGAGCTTACATTCTAAAGACAGCACTTAGAGGTGACTGGTGCCTAGGGGTGGAATGTTCTTCTAATTTGACACACTTATCTTCTGATTCCATGCATTTTCACTGGCATCTCCTATGCCTGGAATTCTCTTCCTCCTCATAACTCATCTCCTGTCTTTCTTTAGGTCTCATCTAAAATCCCACCTTCTACAAGAAGCCTTTCCCAATACCCCTCAATGCTAGTAGTTCCTTCTCTCTAAGATTACTCTCAATTTATCTTCTTTTATTCTTTATTCTTCTCCACTCACTCTACAATCTAGCTACACTGGTCTACTTCCTTGCACATGACCTCTCTTTCTCATCTCTGTGTTTTTCCCAACAGGCACCCCCCCCAAATTGGAAATCATTCCCTCCTTACCTCTGCCTCTTAATATCCCTGGCTTCCTGCAAGACTCGACACAAAGCCCACCTTCTTCAGGAAACCTGTCCTGGTTCCCCAAGCTGCTAATGCCTTACTCTCTGAAATTACCCTGCATTTAGTCTCTGCCTCTGTCTCCCTTTGTCTCTCTGTCTCTGTCTCTGCCCCCCCCCTTTCCTATCCTTCCCTCCATCTTTCCCTCCCTCTCCCTCTATCTTCCTTCTCTCTTTCTCCTCCCTCACTTCCTCTCTATAGACACATATTTTGAGGTTTAGGGGTGCTTGAGACCCCAAAATACCAATAGCCAGGTGCTGTTGAATGAATTTTAATTAAGTTCTTTCAGCTAAAGTAAAGCAAAGTTTATTAAAGATTCACCACAATGGATAGGTTCTTAAGGAGCCTAAGCATTTGTGATGCTTGCATTGACAAGCAAGCCAGAATAATCTGACAGACTGAGTCTGTGCTAGATTGACTCTGACCCCTTCATGTAGGCAAGATGGATCTCATATACAGAAAGATTGTGGGAGGGATCTAGGGGTGGTCTAGACAAGGGGTTTGGGGAGGGTCCTGAAGAGGAGTGTAAGTAAGTTCTTGAAAGAACTGAGGTCAGACTCCAGGAATAGGATTGAGGGTGGGAAACAGCTGAATGCTAATTGGAGATGACAGACAATGGAGGGCTAGGCTAGTTTGATGGTAATAGATTTGGGTCTAGGCTTATGAAAGGCTCATGGTCTCATGTGTGTGTGTGTGTGTACACACATACATGTACATATAACATATATATGTGAAGAAAGAGAAAGAGGCAGTTAGATGGCCTAATGGATTCTATGCCAGGCCTAGAGTCAGAAAGACATGAGTTCAAATTCAGCCTTTGACATTTACTAGCTTTGTGACCCTAGGAAAATCATTTAATCCTTTTTACCTCAGTTTCCTCATCTGCAAAATAAACCAGAGAAGGCAATGGCAAACCACTTCAGTGTCTTTGTGAATAAAAGCCCAAAAGGGTCATGAAAAGTAGCGCATGACTGTAAACTACTAAACACACAATATACATTTATACATACACACACAGAGTTTTATTTGTATATTATATCTCCCATTAGAATATAAGCTCCTTGAGAGCAAGGATGACATTTTTTGCCTTTATCTTCACTGCTTAGCAAAAGGCCATGGTCTCCCACTGTATCCAGGGCCATCTCCGGTAATCCCAACCTATGTCTTGCCACTGGACTCAGATAACTCTGGAGGTAGATAGTGAGGCTGATGACCGCACAACTCTACCTCACTTAAATCCAACTCACTTGCAAGTCAAGACATTACCCTTTTGATGCCATTGGTCATCTTCAAAAATGAAGTACCACCACCACTAACAACATCGCTGCTTAGACAGTGTGTGGCTGCTCATAAGAGCTTAATAAATACTTGTGTACTAATTGTCTGCCTTCATGCTGGCATATGCTACTTTCTTCATGATTTTTCTTCTTTCCCTCTCTCCATGAATGACACCTCTGAACTGCAGGATGTAGAGATCAGGAGAGAATTTATTCAGTCCCTCCTGATGGCTGGAGAAATAATGGCCCAGGGAAAGAGATTTTTTTCCAAAACTCATTTGAGGAGGGTAGCAATGAATCAGCTGTTGGTAAGTGAGATTCTTTTCTTGGGCAAAAGTCATTCTATTTTAAGGTTTTACCAAATACCATGGGGAAAAAACCCTTTTACCTCAGTTATTTACATTGGGTGGTTCAGTCTGTCCAAGGAGATTAGAGTGTTTACTTGGAACTGGATGTTCCTGGGGTTCAAATCCCTTTCTGATACTCACTACCTTCATAACCCTGGCTAAGTCACTTGACTTTTCAGAGCCTCAGGCAATCCTCCAAAACTTATTATCCATTAAGTTATAGATGGTTTACTTTGTTTTTTTTTGTTGTTGTTGTTCTGGACCTAAGATTTCTTAGTACAGAGAACTTTATGGTGACAAAACAATGGAGATCAGCAACATAATTAGAGGATTGCTTGGAAAACTGAGTGCTTAAGGACTTGCCCAGGGTTACACAGTCAAAAGATGTCACAGGTAGAATTTGAACCCAAATCTTCCTAATATCAAGGCTTGCCTATCCCATTTATACACCCCCAACTTTCATTATATGGAGAAGAGTCATCAGATCTTTCCACATCTAATGAGGTAGCTTGGTGGCAAAGTGTAAAAAGAGCTAGCCCTTGAGTGAGAAGGACCTGAGTTCAAATCTGTCCTTAGGCACTTATTAGCTGTAACCATGGACAAGTCACTTACCTCCTCTTAACAGCCTCAGTTCCCTCTTTTGTAAAATGGGTATGATAATAATAACTCCTACCTCCCAGACTTGGGTTTAATCCAGCACTGACACTTACTATTTGTATGATCCTAGGTAGGTCATTTAACAACTTTCATTAACAGTTTCCTTATCCATACTGTAGTAACAGTAGTAGTAGTAATAGTAGTAGTAGTTATTGTTGTTGTAGTAGTAATTGTTGTAGTAGTAGAAGTAATAGTAGTGATGGGGTATAGGCTCTGGGAACCCCCCTTGAACTCTCCTTGAATCTTCCCACTTGGTCTGCCTGAGTTCATAAGACTTCCATTATCACTATACACAAATCTCTGTTACCCTTAACCTAGCCTATCCCTCCATTGTCTATTATCTACAGATAGCCTTCAGCTACTTCTCATCCTTAATCCCATTCTCTGACCTCTAGTCACCCTAGTCCCATCAAGACCCTCCTTAGACTCCTCCTCAAGATCTATTCCCTGGATCCCTCCTCCCATCACCCCAGACTACTAGACCACTCCTAGATCCCTCCCACAGTCTTTCATATATAAGATCCATCTTGCTTCCATGAAGGTGCCTCAGATTCACTCTAGCTCAGATTCTATCAATACAAGCATCACAAATGTTCAGATTCCTTAAGAGTCTGCCCAATATGGTGGATCTTTAATAAACTTTGTTTTACTTTGGCTGAAGACTTGGGTCAAATTCATCTGGGCAGGACCCAGTGTGTTGGTATTTTGGGGTTTGAGCACCCCTAAACCTCAAGAGTAGTAGCAGTAATTATTGTAACAGTAGTAAAAAAAAAAAGTGGTAATAGTGCTGGTGGTAGTAATAGTAGAAGAAGAAGTAGTAGTCATGTTGAGATCACTATAAAATATTGAGGTTTAAGGTTTAGGGGTGCTCAAGACCCCAAAATACCAGCACACCAGGTCCTGCCAAATGATTTTGACTTAAGCCTTTTCTTGGCCAAAGAAAAGCAAAGTTTACTAAAGGTTCGCCATAAGGGGTAGCCTCTTAAGGAGCCTAGGTATCTGTGATGCTTGTACTGGACAAGAGGGACAGAATAATCTGACACAGAGGGAGTCTGCACTAGATAATTCTCAGCTACCTCACAGAGGCAAGATGGAGCTGATATCCAGAAAGGCTGTGGGAGGATTTAGGGGTAATCTAGAAGAGGAGTTTGGGGAGGGTCTTCAGGAGAAGTCAAATGAGGTCAGACTCCAGTAATAAAAGATTAAGAGTGGGAAGTAGCTAGAGACTACCTGGAGATGACAGACAATGGAGGGCTAGGCTAGTAATAGAGATTTGGGCCAAGCTATAAGGAAAGGCTTATGGCCTCAGGCAAATGCCTCATGTGGGAAGATTCAAGGAAAGCTCAAGAGAGTTCCCAGAGTGTAGTGCCAATGCAATATTTACAAGCCTGTGATCATGATAAAGACCGTGATTATAAGTATCACATGACTTTTGATCACAAAATATGCCAAATTCTCCAGATAGAGGATAGAACTGAAGCATTTATTTAGACACCAGAAAACCCAATCCCAAAACCAGTAAGCCTATTCCATCCTAGTACTAAAGATATTCAGAAGCCATAATTAACACTGAGAGCCACAGCATTCTTTAGCCTTCCCAAGATCAATATTTACTCACAAGCCTCTGTCTCCTTGCCTGAGCTCCTCTGTCCCCCACCTTCTGGCTAGCTCTGACCAGCTTCCTATGGGCTCTACTTCCCTTCAGCAAACTCCTCCCACCACATGCTCCATGTGACTACATTCAGCCTATCAGGGGGAAGAGTTTATCTTCACCTCAGGTAAGCTTCCTGTGGGCTCTGCTGCACCCTTTAGCAAATTCCCTCCATCACAGGCTCCATGTGATTACATTTAGCCTATTAGGGGGCAGAGTTTGCTTTCAAAGCAGGGAAGGTCTTCAAACTCCCATTCCTATTACAAAGTGGTAATAGAAGTGATAGTAGAAATGGTAGTAGTAGTAAAAGCAGTAGTAGAAGTGGTGGTAGTAGTAATAGTAGTAGTAGTAACTAGAATTGGACTCTATCCATAACACAACCTAATAAAACCCATAGGCCCCATTTTCAGAATATTTTTTTAATTGCTAAAATAAAATACTTTCTTCTCCAGGCTGTACTCCTGACTCTCCTTCAGGATTTTCTCTCCAGTAGTCCCTTGTCATTAAGTTCCTTCCCACCCCTTCCAACTCCTTTTGTATGTGGTCCTCCCCTATTAGAATGTAAGATCCTTGAGGGCAGGGACTGCTTTCTTTCTGTTTCTATTTATATCCCAGGGCTTAGTACAGTAACTGTACTAAGATAATAAATGATTAACAAATACTTGTTGCCTTGATCTGACCTCTTCTTTCTTTTTTTTTTTTTTATGAGCAATCGGGGTTAAGTAACTTGCTCAAGGTTACACAGCCAGGTGTTTCTGGGTGGGTGCTAAGTGGAGCCCAGATTCGATCCCCAGGTCATCCCGACACTGAAGCCAGTGCTCTTACTCACTGAGCCACCTGGCTGCCGATGACCTCTTATTTCATTAGCATAGGGAATTTACAATAAGGACTCCTTCCTCCTCCTGCCCCCCATAAAAATAGATACTTGTTCTGAAACTTATAGTCTTAGAGTAGGGGTTCTCAACCTAGGGTCTGTGCACTTGTTTCTTATTTGAATATTTAGATAACTATTTCAGTACAGTTTGTTTCCTTTATAATCCTATGTATTTTATTTTAGCAATTGAATATTCTGAAAATGGGGCCTATGGGTTTCATTAGACCTCTATAGGGGTCTCTGACATTAAAAAAAAAAGTCAAGAATTCCAAAATTGAACATAAGAAGTCAGCATAAGAAATTAAGTCATTTGCAGAAGTCTACATAGCCACTAAGATGCCAGAGGTAGGAAACTCAGGCTTTTCTAGCTCCAAGGATTTCTGTATTGGATAATTTTGTGCATTATAGTTATCTGTGTTGTCTCTCACATGCGCGCACACACACACACACATATACACACACACACCTAAATAAGAAGTTCCGGGAATGAAAGAATTAAGCATTATCTAAAAGTTACTTATTGCCCTGCATGCAATAGGTGCTTAATAAATGTTTATTGTATTATTCTGGATTGTATTGGAAAGTGGAGAAGAGGTATGTGACATGCACTTGTACCAAGTGATAGGTAGGTTCCTGGCCTGCAAGAACGCTTAGATGAATTTTTACAGAATCTTCTGAATCTGACATTCTGGGTCAAATCACATTATGGCTTAATAGAACATTCAGGGCTCTCATGAGTCTTTTTTCACCAACCAATATCTGTCTACAACAAACTTCACTGAGGATGAAATGATCTTGTTCTGCTTACTGATTAAATTTTTTAAAGGTAGCTTAGTGTGGATTCCTTCTGTTCTATACTTAAGGAAATCCATATGAAATACTCTTAAGCAGATCTTTGCAGAAGGGAGGACAAGAACAGCAATGCCCATTCAAACTTTGCTCTGTGGTTTTGTTTTTTCTCCATATTTTTCTATACTAGCAAATACTGGCAGTAGAGTCCAAGGAGGACCCAAACACTTCATTCTGCTCAGATATCATGACAGCTCTGTCATACTTGGGGTAAGTACCTGGCCACAGAATAGAATCTTAACTAGTATTTTTCCAGGCAATGCTAGGAATCACCATAAACTATTCCTGGTCTGGGAATAGCAGTCAAAAAGTTGTTCAGTCACTTTTCATGTCCAACTCTCTGTGACCCCATCTGGGGTTTTCTTGGCAGAGATACTGGAGTGGTTTCCCATTTCCTTCTTCAGATCATTTTAGAGATGAAGAGACTGAGGGAAGAAAGGTTAAGTGACTTGCCCAGGGTCACACAGCTAGTAAGTGTCTAAGGCCAGATTAGAACTCAGGAAAATGAGTCCAAAGTACCCTCAAATTAATTTTTAAAGACATTTTAAAGACATTCATTTGGGAACAGGGAACAGTGACAGGGCCCCAAGGATACAACAGAAATCCTCCTCAGTGGTCATCTTCTGGTAACTATTTTAACTAATTATTTTGGTTAACTCAGTTGTTTCCTAGAATCATAGATCTAGAATTAGAAGGGATGTCAGAGGTCATCTAGTCTAATATCTCTCACTTTACAGAGGAGATAACTGAGGCCCAAAAGATCTAATTAACTTGCCCAAGAAGACACAGAATAATAAGGACCAGAGGTAGGATCTGGACTTGGGTCCTCTGTCTTTGGAGTCTGGGTTTTTAACATTGCTCTTCTAGACTGAGGGAAGAGTTTTAAGTGCCCTTTTCATTGAGGCATCCTTCTTGCACTTATGTGGTAGAAAGTGTCAACTTTGAAGTCAGAGGACCTAGGTTTAAATTCTGGCTCTGCCATTTATTTTCTATGTAAACTTGCAAAAGGGACAGCTAGGTAATACAGTGAATAAAGTGCCAGGCCTTGAGTCAGGAAGACCTGAGTTCAAATCTACCCTCAGACATTTGCTAGCTGTGTGAGCTGGGAAAGTCACTTCCCCCTGTTTGCCTCAGTTTCCTCATATGTCAGATGATTTGGAGAAGGAAATGGCAAACCACTCCAATATCTTTGCCAAGAATATCCCGAATAGAATCACAGAGAGTTGGACATGATTGAAACAACTGAAAAAACAAATGTTAAAATGCTCTACAAGTGGCTTTCATTATTGTTGGAGGAAACAAGGTAGAGTGGAGACAGCATGGGCTTTGAAACAAGATGACCTGGGTCTGAATCCTAACTTGGATGCTTATAACTTGTGGGTTTGGGCAAATCACTTAACTGAGATGTATCTCCTTTTCCTCAAATTGAAAGAGTGGGACTCAATGACCTCTAAGCTACTATCCAGCACTAAATCTCTGATCCTATTTTTATTATTATTAATCTCAAGAGCAATTATGTCTGTGCCATTTCCTAATCTCCTCAACTGATGATTTAAATCATCTTATGCAGTTATAGGAACATGTACAAGGGGCATAAAATGTCTCAGATGTTTGTGATAGCCCTATCAACTTCCCCATATTCAAAGCTGTTAAATCTCAAAGTCCTCTAAGGAGGGAACACTTCACCTTTTTTGTGTCATGGACCACCTCGGAAGTCTAGTGAAGCCTAAGGATCCCTTTTCAGAGCAAGATTTTTAGACACCTAAAATAAAATATAAAACAAACTTTCTAATGCATAAAATAAAATAGAGAACAAGGTTTTAATACACAGGAGGACAAAGGGGAAGGAAGAAGGAAGGGCACTTTACAAATACCATTTCATTTGATCTTTAAAATAACCCTAAAAGATAGTTACTATGAAATTGCCCATTTACAATTGAGGACACTGAGGCAGACAGAGGTTAAATGACTTGCCTAGGGTCACAAAGCTAGAAAATGACTAAGACTGGACTTGAGCTCAGGTCTTCCTGATTCCAGGACCAACATTCTATCCACTGCATCATCTACCTGCCAAAGGAAACCAATTATACTGAAATACACTTAACAAATATGTTTTTAAATAGTTCACAGACCTAGGTTAAGAATCCCTGATCTCAGGGTGGCCAGGTAGCACAGCGAGTAAGAGCACTGGCTCCAGTGTCAGGATGACCTGGGGATCAAATTCGGGCTCAGATACTCAGCACCACACCCAGCAGAAATAACTGGCCATGTAACCTTGAGCAAGTTACTTAACCCCAATTGCTTTAAAAAAAAAAAAAAAAGGAATTCCTGATCTCAGGGTTCCAATCCAGGAATAAATCCAGGATTGCCTAATCTCTGACTACATGAATTAGAGAAGGGACTTCAAAGCTTAAATCCAATCCTGTCATTTGACAGATGTGAAAACTGAGTAAGGCTCAGGGAAATGGTAACCTACTAAATTAATACCAGGATCAGAACTAAAACCTAGATCTTAATTTAATTTTATTTTCAATCCCAAATTCTCCTTCTCTCCCCCCCCTCCGCCCATTGAGAAGGCAAGAAAAACAGAACCCATTACAAATATGTAGAATAGAGGCATTCCTCAATTGATAGAGGCTTTATTTGGCCTCACAATTCAGTTAGAGCAAAGACCTGGGTTTGGGAATTCACAGGAAACTGACACTCAGGAAGCTAGTATAAACATGAATTTCATTATGTGATACATCAAGCAGGCAAAAAAAAAAAATGGGTGGGGGAAGAGAAGAGACTATACCATGTGGCAATGTAGACAGATAAAGGTTCAGTCCTTCAGATGCAAAGAAACTCACCCAATTCTAGGCTAGAGCAGGAGATGTGTATAATAACAAAGATCTCAGTGGGAGCATACACTCAAATGGGGGTCTGGGCACAGACGCTTTATACCTTAAAAATGGGCGGTTGAGAACAGGTAAGTGATGCCAGATGTGGGAGGCAGCATCCTTAATCAGACCCAGATGTGGTGAGGAAATTCCCAGGGTCCTTTATCAATAACAGGAAATAATAAGAGAGTTTCCTCATCAGGGGCCAGAAGTTCATGAGTGGTGGACTTAACTATCAGAGACATAAGGAATAGATGTGGTTCAATAGCCACTGTATAGCTGCCCTGGGGTCCCATCTAATCAAAAGCTGCAATCATTTCATTGCTTGACACAGGATCAGAACACGTCAAAACAGTGTAAAAATATTGTCTGTCATTGCTTAAATATTTTATGGCTATTAGGACAATTTAGCCTAAACGACTTCATGTTGGATTCCTATCATTATAACTAGAACATCAAAAGACATTTCATATTATAATTATTTTAGTGAATATCCTCTTCATTTCCAATTCTTTGGTAGTACAAAAACTTGTGTGAAGGGTGAAAGATGGAAATGACTGAGGAAACAAAGGTTTGAGCTTCCAAGCATATTAATTTATTAAGCAATGCATGCCAATTGCATAACAAATCAGGACTAGGTCTCCTCAGCTTGGCATTGGACTCCAAATCCAGAAGACAGATTTTTTTATGCATCAAAAGAAAACAATAAACAGGACACAAATAAGAACACAAGATTAGGTAATCTTATTTCTAATTGGAGGAAAGATTAGGGGCTATCCAAGTTGGTAGGGGGAGAGCAAACAGGTGCAATTACCTGAAATATGAAGAAGATGTGTCCTACCCTTCCCCCACATCCCAAAGTGTCAGTATTCAATCAAAGATACAAAGAAGTAATAACTGATTGGTCAGTACAGGGTCAGATTTCAAATAGGACATGAGTTGTCTGAGATGCATAACTGTGAGAAAACTCCCTACACTAATCTTTGAATCTGACTGGGTTTCTGGTCAGCATAACCTAGTTAAAGGGTCCTTAGTTAAGGGTCTCTAAGCAACATGTAAAGGTGGTCCAGATTACCAGCCAGGCAAGACTTGGTTCAAGCAATGCAATAAAGTTTTCTCACAATTCCCATAATTAAATAAAGTTATCTCACAAGACAGAAATTAAACTAGACTCATAAGTGAATAGAAAGGGAGTTGAGCTAGATCCAGAACTGAATCACAAGATGGAGTCAGTTTGGTTCACACAATTCCCATGGTTCACTCAGCTGCTATAAATATTTCTGTATGTATAGTTCTCTTTCTTTGATCTCTTTACAGTATATACCTAGTATTGTTAACTCCAGGTAAAAGGTTACATAAGGTCTAATAACTTTTTGGGCATAGTTCCATATTGCTTTCCAGAATGGTTGCACTCCACCAACAATGCATTGCCATATCTATTTTCCTACATCCTGAGTAAGTAAATTAGTTTAGGTAGTAATGTCATTTTTATTATATTGGCTCAAGCTATGCATGAGCAATTAGCATATCTTCATTTATTTAGATCTGATTTTATTTGTGGAAAGAATATTTTGCTAAAGAGTATTTTATACACTCTAGTTATTTTAAATGGAATTTATTTCTTACTGAAGGATTTTGTTGGTAATATAAAGAAATGCTGTTGATTTGTAAGGGTTTATTTTATATCCTGTAACTTTACTGAAGTTGTTAATTGTTTCAATTATTTTTTAAGTTGATTCTCTAGAGTTCTCTAAGTAAAACATCATATCTTCTGAAAAGAGTGGTAATTATTTATGTTTCTTCCTTGTTTATGCTTATTTCTTCAATATCTTTTTCTCATTGCTACAGCTAGCATTTCTAGTACAACATTGAATAATAATGCATCCATTTGGCCACTTCTGATTTTAAAGATTTTTTCTTCAGTAAGATTTTGTACTTCTTTCACCAAGCTGTCAGTCTTCATTCCATAGAGCTCTCATTTGGTTTATAATTTTTTTTTTCTTTTTGCTTCTAAGAATTCTTGTTGGGGGGGGGCGGCCAGGTAGCACAGCAAGTAAGAGCACCGGCTCCAGTGTTGAGAAGACCTGGAGATCGAATCCCGGGCTCAGACACTTAGCACCCACCCAGAAACACCTGGCCGTGTAACCCTGAGCAAGTTACTTAACCCCAATTGCTTAGGAGCGGCCAGGTGGCTCAGCGAGTAAGAGTACCGGCTCCAGTGTTGGGATGACCTGGAGATCGAATCCTGGGCTCAGACACTTGGCACCACATCCAGAAATAACTGGCCGTGTAACCTTGAGTAAGTTACTTAACCCCGATTGCTTAAAAAAAAAAAAAAGAATTCTTGTTGGGCTTACATTCAATTTTCATTTTTCCTTGAGGCTTTGAATGTCAAGTCATTGTCTTTTTCTGGGTTTGTGTCTAGAGTTTCCCTTTCATGATGGTAACATTTTATGATAAGCTTCTCTTCTTCCTCCTCCTCCTCCTCCTCCTTCTATCTGCCTATTTTTCATTTTGGATTTTATGGTAGTGCTAGAATGTGTGCACTTCTGGGAGTTGGAGGATGTCTGGCTTGAGTTTCTGTCCTTTCATACCTCTCTGCTGCTTTTACACCTCAGTCTGGAATCCTGCAAGTTTTAAATGCTCCCAAAAAGGTGTGATCCAAGAAGAACCCTATTCACTACCCTCCTTGTCTATGCTCTCCAAATTCCTGACCCAGGATTAGGTCTATTGTCTTGTGTGTTTTAGTAGATTGCTACTAGTCTCAGTCAGTGTTTACCCACTGGGAAGTTCTGCAGATTCAGAAGAACTGAATTTCTGGCTTCCCTTTGGTCCTGGACTCCTGTCTTGGTTATTCCATTGAAGCCTTATGTGCTAGACTAAAGGCTAGAACTGAGTCTCTGCTCTGCTCCTGAGCTTAGAATCACATGACTACATTTCCAGAATTTGTTCCTTATTCAGTACACATCTAAGGCCCATCCTCAGATCTTCCCTGTGCCCTTGATCTGTGACCCAGAACTGAAAAATGGGCAACAGAACTGCTAAATGAGACTAATTCCTTCACCTGATACTATTCAGGATCCCCTGAAATCTTAGTCCAGGTGTTTCATGACCTGGTGTTTTTTCTTAGCATCCTTTCCATCCCTGAGCAGTGGAATGTTGCCTGTTGCTGCCAGTGTACATGCTCTTGGTCAGTCCCTGTACCCGTTGTCCATAGACCTCTCTCTGTCTGTCTCCCTAAGCAGCCTTGGACTGGAAAAATTACTCACTGTGACTTTATCTTGGTTTTACTGGTCAAGATTTGGTCTGCTCCATTTTCTAGGTCATTGTGAAGGAGGTATGCTGGCTGAGTTAGGCAAAAATACTTCCTGTCAGGGCAGCTAAGTAGCACAGTGAATAGAGCACATGCCCTGGAGTCAGGAGGACCTGAGTTCAAATCCAACCTCCAACACTTAACACAAAAACTAGCCATGTGAATTTGGACATGTTCAAGTTCAATGGCCCTCCAAAAATCAAAACAAACAAAAATAAAGCAAACTTCCTGTCCCTCCACCACCATTTTGACTTTCCTTCTAAAACCTGGATTGCCAAGTTTCTTTTGACCATACTGCCTTGTAGCAGTAAGCACCCCAGCATCCCCAGGGTAGCTGCCAACACAGGTTCTTAAATCTGCTTTTCTAAAGGAAAGCAACTCAAAATGGGTGAACAATCTTGTTTTAATCAATCAAACATATCATTTACCTAGTTCAGGGATAAAAGTCAGCACCCCAAACTTCAGAGTATACAGACAGAAGTTACAAGAAGACAGAGAAACATTTCAAGCAGACAGGCCTCCAACTCTCTGACCATTATGTCCATACTTAGGCACAGTTATCAGACAGGGAAGCATCAACATCTGGGTTTTTCAAAGCCGGGGGGGGGGGGGGGCTCTCAACAGCTTCCCAGAATATCATCGGGTCAAATCACACAACACTTCTCAAAGTGAGCCCCAAAACAAAGCCTCTCATTAGGGTTTATATAGCCTTCTCCAGGCTCAGAGAATGTAACAATCCTCTTGACTCACTACCCCATCATAAAGTATCTCCTGAAAAACAAGCCTCCTGCTACAGGCTCCAGGTATACTTAAGCCTATCAAAGGGCCTAGGGGCAGGGAAGATCTTAAATTCAGATTCTCCTTACATGTCTTCATACTGATTTGATGATTTGATACTCAAGCCATATAGAAGCTCTCTGAGGAAGGAGGTACAGGTACTACATTGCTGCCCCCATTTTATACGTGAGGAACTTGAGACTTAGAGAATGCCATTGATTCCTTCAAAATTCACAAATTTAATAAGGGGAACAGCAGGATTAAAGCTCAGATCTCTTGGCTCCCAAGCTAGGGCCTTGTCCTAAACAAAGAACAATAAACATCTTCACTATCAACTTGAGTTTGACAATCTACTTTTTCCTCTCTTCTTAGGGAACTGTACCCACCCTTGAATGAGGAAGAGATAGACTTGATCATCAGTTGCTGCCTCAAATGTGTGTTCTCTCCACCACTTACAAATGATTCATTGAAAGAGATATCACCTCTAAGGACTCCCATGAAAGTGAGTTTTCAGTGGGTCCCATTCTTATCAGAGCAACCTGCTTTACCCCATCTCACCTAATGGCCTAATTAGCTCTTATTGGTACTAATACAATAAGCTCCTAATTGTTTTCCCTGTCACAAGTCTCTCTCTCCTCTCTCTCTCTCTCTCTCTCTCTCTCTTCTCTTTCTCTTCTCTCTGTCTCTCTCTCTCTGTCCCTCTCTGTATCTGTCTTCTCTCTCTCCTCTCTCTGTCTCTTTGTCTCTCTCTCTCTGTCTCTCTCTGTCTCTCTTCTCCCTCTCTGTCTCTCTCTGTCCCTCTCTGTCCTTCTCTCTCTCTATCTTCTCTCTCTGTCTCTGTCTCTTTGTCTCTTCTTTCTCCCTCTGTCTTTCTCCCCATCTCTCTTTCTCCTTACGCTGTCTCTCTCTACTCTGTCTTTGTCTCTGTGTGTGTCTCTCTGTCTCTGTCTCTCTCTCTGTTTCTCTCTTTCTTTTCTTTCTTCTTTCTTCTCTTTCTTTCTCTTCCATCTTTCATACAGCTGCCAGTCACATGTACCCAAAGCACAGCTTGGATCATAACACTTCCTTGTTTAGTAAATTCTCTTCCTCTAAGATCAATTCATCCAACTTTTCTTACTTATGTTCTCTTTTCATGTAGTATAAATAACTGTCACTGGTAAATAATTTTAAAGATTGTAAAACATCTACCTTATTTGAGCCTCACTACAGCCCTTTAATTATTATTAAATATTAAGTATTATCCCCATTTTATAGCTAAGGAAATAGCTCTGAGACTTCCTCGGTGTCACACAACTAGTGAGTGACCAAGGTAGAGTTTGAGCCCAGGTCTCCATGATCCCAAATCTAGCACCCTAACTATTCAGCCAATCTGTCTCTGCATCATGCCTGACTCGTGCCTGACTTTTTTCAGGCTCTCTGCCTTCTTTCCCACTGGCACATTACATCATATTACTCCTCTCTTTGTTTCAGTCCCTGAACCAGAAAAAGATTGAAGCCTTGGATAATGTCATCATGACCATTCTGGAGAGTCAGCCAACACCAGAAATTACCTTCAGGATATTCAAAGTAAGATGAATTTGTGGTGAGCTTGTGCTCACCTACTGACAGTCCTTTAGGAAATACTGGAATGGAAAGTTAGTTCTTTACTTTGCTATATCTACTGGTTCCTTTTCCTTTGCTAAGACTTCCATCACCTTTAAGGAAATTTTCCCTTGACCTTACTATCTTCTTAAGCTATTGTCTTATATTTCTCTTCACTTTTATAGCCCAATTCCTAGGGGGAAAAAACCAAATCCTTTTGTACTCTCCTCCTCATCTCTCTCTCTTCATTTAATTCTCAATCTCTTGCAATCTGGCTTCCAACTTTTTCATACAATTCGAACTTTTCTCTCCAAGGCTGTAAGTGCCAGGTCTAGTGTCAGTCTTTTCCAAGTTCTCATTCTTCTTGATCCCTCTGCAGCATTTGAAACTCTTTCTGGGTTTTCATGACACTGCTCACTGCTCACTTCTCTTTCTCACTCTCTCTCTCTTCTTGTCTGTCTCTCCCTGTCTTTCTGTGTCTTTCTCTCTGACTCTCAGCGTCTCTGTATTTATCTATGTGTGTGTGTGTTTCTGTCTCTATCTTTGTTCTGTTTTCTCTCCCTTTCTCTGTGTGTCTCTGTTTCTCTCTGTCCCTCTCTGTATTTTTTCCTCTATCATTTTGTGTCTCTGTCTCTGTCTCCGTCTCTGTCTCTGTCTCTGTCTCTCTCTGTCTCTCTGTCTCTGTCTCTGTCTCTCTCTCTGTCTCTGTCTCTCTCTGTCTCTCTCTGTCTCTGTCTCTGTCTCTCTCTGTCTCTGTCTCTCTCTGTCTCTCTCTCTCTCTCTCTGTCTCTGTCTCTCTCTCTGTCTCTCTCTCTCTCTCTCTGTCTCTGTCTCTCTCTCTGTCTCTCTCTCTCTGTCTCTCTCTCTCTGT
>NW_027187316.1:4613666-4615328 GCF_028583685.1 Petaurus breviceps papuanus
TCTCTCTCTCTCTGTCTCTCTCTCTCTCTCTCTCTCTCTCTCTCTCTATTTCTCCCTGTTTCTGTGTCTTTCTGTCCCTCTCTGTGTCTTTCTCTCTGACTCTCCTGCTGTCTCTCTCTTTCTCTGTCTCTCTCTGTCCCTTTTTCTTTCTCTGTTTTTCTGTCTCTGTCTGTGTGTCTCTGTCTCTGTTTGTCTGTCTGTCTCTCTCTCTCTCTCTCTCTGTGTCTTTGTATCTTCCTGGCTCTCTGCCTCCCTTTCTCCCTCATGCTCTCTCTCCCCTTCTCCTACCTGTTTGGTCACTCCTCAGTTTCCTTGTTCATATCCCATCCCCTAACTGTGGGTTTACCCCAAATCTCTGTCATAGACCTTCATCTCTACTCTTTTTTTCTTTCTTTCTTTCTTTTTTTTTAAGTAATTGGGGTTAAGTAACCTGCCCAAGGTTACACAGCCAGTTTTTTTGTGTGGGTGTTAAGTATCTGAGGCCGGAACTGATCCCCGGGGTCCTCCTGACTCCGGGGCTGGCACTCCTACTTTCTGCATCACCTAGCTGCCCCAAAGGGGATCCAGAATCTTTTTTTTTTTTTTGCCTTTTGGAGGGCAGCTGGGTTTAAGTAACTTGCCCAAGGTTACATGGCTAGTTTTTTTGTGTGTTAAGTGTCTGAGGCCACATCCAAACTCGGGTCCTCCTGACTCCAGCACTGGCACTTTACTCACTGCGCCACCTAGCCACCCCTCTACTCTTTTTTCACACATTCTCTCTTGGTTACCTCATCAGCTGCCATAGTGTCAATTATCACTCTAGGAGGATGATTCTCAGATCTATATGCCTAGTCCTAGTAATTTTTTTGTTTCCAATTTCATAAACTGCCTATTGGAAATTTCCCATTGGATATCACATAGATACCTTAAGCCCAACATGTCTAAGACAGAATTCATTATCTTTCTTACCCAACCCAAAGCCTATCTCTCTCCATAACTTTGTCACTTCTGTTGAGGGTGCCACCATCTTTTCATCCTAGCTCCTGACCTCAGAGTCATCCTTAACTCTTTACTCTCCCTCACCTCCATATCCAACCAGGTACTGAGCCTTGTCAATTCTATCTCAACAAGATTTCTTATATCTTTCCTCTTTACTCATACAAAAGACCTTAGTTTAAAAAGGCCAAGTTCTCCCACTGCATCCAGGGCCATCTCAAATTTACCTGATCTATATTTTGCCATTGGACCCAAATGGCTCCAGAAGAGAAAGTGAAGTTGGTGACTTTGCCCAGGCCTCCCTCACTTAAATCCAATTCACTGGGGCGGCCAGGTGGCACAGTGAGTAAGAACACCAGCCCCAGAGTCGGAATGACCTGGGATCGAATCTGGACTCTGATACTTAGCACCACACCCAGAAATAACTTGCCGTGTAACCCTGAGCAATTTATTTAACCCCAATTGCTTTAAAAAAAAAATCCAATTCACTTTTGTGTCATGGCATCACCTCCCTGATGTCATGGTCCTCTTCGAGAATGAATGACAAACAACAGCCTCCATGAGTAGTAGTAGTAGAAGCTGCCCCACTGGCTACCCAACTGGAACTGACCAGTTGGGCAACACAACTTTTTTCTTTCTCTCTTTCTTTCTTTCTTTCTTTCTTTCTTTCTTTCTTTCTTTCTTTCT
>NW_027187316.1:4615338-4623492 GCF_028583685.1 Petaurus breviceps papuanus
TTTCTTTCTTTCTTTCTTTCTTTCTTTCTTTCTTTCTTTCTTTCTTTTCCTTCCTTCCTTCCTTCCTTCCTTCCTTCCTTCCTTCCTTCCTTCCTTCCTTCCTCAGGATATCATATCCTACCTATAGGTGCTCTGCCTAAAGGAATGTAAATTTTGATCACTAAAGCCTCACAAAATATCTTTGGGTTTCCAGGCTAGATTTCTGTGTTAAGGACCATGCCTTAAACTCAGATCATTCTGGCTCTTATTAATTGACCAACAACAGGTTCCCAGGCCAAGGGCCACTTCTTTGTTGTTTGGACCCTGATTGATTCAGAGTGAATGGAATTAGCAATTGTTTCTGTTTTAAACAGAAAACCTGAGGGTCTTCCCCTCCCAAATGGATTTTTAAAAATTTGGTCAGAGGCCATTCTCTGCCTCATTTCTTACCTAAACTTAATCACTAAATGGGTGTTGCCTCAATCAGAGATCTGTTAAAGACATTAGACTAAAAAGGCCAAAGTCTCCCACTACATCTAGGACAATTTCCAGTCTTACCAATCTAGATTTTGCCACTAGAACCAGATGTCTTTGTATCCCCGATGCCGAGTACAATGCCTAGCACATAAGCAGTCACTTAGTAAACTTCTTTTGGTTGATGTATTGATTGATCTCCTCTCACCCATAGCACCTTTCCACCTGGTTGGGATCAGAGAAGGCAATGCTGCGCATGGGAGCAATGAGATTAAGCCAGCTGCTCTTCTCTTTCTATTATACATCTGAGGTGAGGTACAGGTTTATCTATGGGAAGAGTCAGGGGTATGAGAACCAACTTATTTCTGAGCTGTGTTGTGAAAATCAAGATTGGGAGAGATTCATTGTACAAGGGCACCTGTGTAGAAAAACCAGTTCTGCCATCCAGAGAGATAGTATTTCTTTGTCCATATCATATCATACTTTCCAGGTTGATGCTGTAAGAATATCTTGAACATATAAAAAAGGCCATTAAGTCAGTAGAGAATAGAAACCTGAAAAAGATTCTGGTGTACTCTGGGCCAGGTAAGGTTAGAAAATTATGGATGGAATTATGAATTATGAGTTATGTAATGTAAAGGGGTGGGAATCAGATGACCTGAGTGTGAATACCAGGTTCTATTACCTGTGTGACCTTGGACAAGTCACAGCCCCTCTCTGCCTCCATTCCTCATCTGTAAAATGAAAGGGTTCAATTAGATTATATATAAGGTTTCTTCCACCTGAGGATCTGTGATCCTGTTGTTCTTTGTTACCTCCCAGAGAAGGCTTTATGACTTCACCCTAACACATGTAGTCAATTTTAGTCTGAGGATCATAGATGTAGAACTGGAAAGGACATCCAGAAGCCATCTAGGTATAACCCCTTCATTTTCTAGATAAGGAAAGTGAATCCTGAGGGTTGAAGTGACTTGCCCAAAGTCACCTAAGTAATAAGGGGCAGAAGCAGGATTCAAACTCAATCTCTCTGACACCAAACTCAGGGCTCTTTCTGCTGTATTATCACAAAATATGCTAACACATACCAACAGTAAGTAGCAATTTCTAGCACCGAGAGTTCATGTAATGGAAGCAATCAATGGAGTTCCTCTTCCCCATATGTCAAACATGGTACCCATTGGAAGAGGTTGCAGCACAGGCTTTACACCATGTGAAATCCCCTAATCCAGCAGAAAAGTAGAGCACTCCTGATCTTACCCAAAAATGTCCTTCACCATGCCCTCCCCTCGTATTATTCCCTAAGTCATTGTCTACCTTGTTTATGCCAAAGCCCAGTTCTGGTGGACAGACATACTTTTTTGCATATTTTAGAAACATACAATTTAAAATTAGTAAAAAAGTAGTTTTCAAAACCTGTGCTTTTTAAAGTAAAGATCCTAAAAGACTAGAAATATCTTTTTATTATGTTTCTCAGTTATACTGTCTCTTGGTTACACCACCAAGCGAGCATAGCAGATGCTAAATAAATATCCTTTGAGCAAAGAAGCTAACCACAAGAAATAGGAGCAAACAAGTTATAGGGAAATATTAATATTGTCCATTATTCCATATGGAAGCTAAAGGATATGATTATTTTTAAAATTATTCATGGAACTACAGATATTCTTTTCAAAAGGTAAAAGAAGACAGTGTTGTATGGTAGGCAGAGTTAGCCTCAGCATTATTTTTTTCTATACACTTTCTTCTGGTTACCTAATCAACTGCCTTGTTTTCATTTATTACCTCTAGGAGAATAATTCCCAGATCCCAGAATACTTCCCCTGACCTCTTCTCTCACATCACCATTTGCCCATTGAACACTTCCTACTAGTTATCCCATAGGCATCACAAATTAAACATGTCCAAAACAGAAGTCATTCTCTTTCTATCCCGAGCTAATGTACAACTTTCAGCTTTTTGTCAAGGATACTACCATCTTTCTAGGCACCCAGGTTGGTTGGTGACTCACGCAGTAGAAAGAATGCTGATTTGGATTCAGAGATTCTGGGTTCCAACCTTGGCTCTGTTATTTACTTGCTTACTTAAATGTGTGATCTTGAGGAAATCACCTCCTGACCTCAATTTCCTCAACTGTAAGATGAGAGGTTTAAACTAGAAAATATCAAAGGACTCTATGATCCCATAATAGCATAGGCTCTGAAGCTACTTTCCTCCATCTGCACAGGCACATCCCATTCCCAGAGCATGATTTCTACACCTTCTTGGGACTCTAGGATTAACCAGGAGTGACTTGGAACCTCCACCGATGTGCTTCCCTTGATCATTATCAATTGATATCAGTCAGTCAAAGTTAGTTAGTTCTAACTCCAGACCTGACATTCTAGATACTGTGCCACCTACCTGCCCCAATACCTCATAATGGCTAGCATTCATAAAGCACTTGAGGGTTTACAAAGCAAATTATATGTGTTAATTTATTTAATTATTAGCATTTATAATGCTATTTACCACTGTTAAATCATTGCTGTGTCATACTGAATGTTTTCCTTCCAATTCACTCAATGAGATAAATAAATATTAAAACTATGATTCCTTGTGACATTGAAATGGATCAAAAATCTCAGTGACTTGGATTTCTTTCCAACGGCATAGATCTCAACCCATTGAGGGCTATTTGTCCTGTTCAGTTTTTATCCATATCCTCCCAGAAGTTAGTCGAGGAGGGTCCAACCAATGTCCTAGTGGTCTTTGATTTCTCCGGACATGACAAGGGAAAAGGGCAGATATCTTGGATTGTCCATCCATCATGCTTTGCCACAGGTGCAATCTCTATCTCTTTGGCCATTTTCCCAATGTCATTCTTTATTCTAGTCCCACTTCCAAGTGTGTCTGTTGCCCATAATGTGCAGTTAGATTGTCAGTCTATAGACATTGTCAACCAGTGAATAAACATTCATTAAGAATCTAAGTGCTATTAAAAAAATTTAAAAAAAGAATCTAAGTGCTGGTCACTGTGCTAAGTGCTAGCAATACAGAGAAAGGCAAAAGATAGTTCCTACTCTAAAGGAACTCACAATCTGGTGGGGGAGACCACAATTATGTGCAAACAGGTTACATACAGGAAAAAGTGGAGATAACAGAGGAAAAGTATCAGATTTAAGAAGGAATGGGAAAATCTTCCTATAGAAAGGGACGTTTTATCTGTGACTTGAAGGAAGTCAGGGAAGTCAGGAGGGAGAGTATTCCAGGCATGGAGGATGGCTAGTGAAAGTATCTGGGGTCAGGAGATGGAGGTCATCTTGTTCTAGGAACAAAAAGGAGGCCAATGTTGCTGGGTCAGAGTATGTGTGTCTCAGGTGGGGAAAGGTGGCATGGAACAAGGTGTGAGAGGACCCAAAAGGTGAGAAGAGGCAGATTATGAAGGACTTTGAATGGCAAACTGAAGATTTTATTTTTAATACTAAAGGTGATAAGGAGACCCTGGAGTATTAAGTAGGGGAGAGAGGATGACATAGTCAGACCATGAACTTAGAGATCATCTTGGCAGATGAGTGGAGAATGGACTGCAGAGGGGAGATACTTGAGACAGGGAGATCCACTAGCAGGCTATTGCAATAGTCCAGATTGGAGATGGTGAATACAAATGATCACTCTTTGCAATGTTATTTACTTCCTATTTGAAATTTGTTTCCCATACCTTTTGAGAAGGTAATGATTTTTTTTCTTCTTAATTTGCTTCTGTCAGTCTATCATGATTGTCACCAGCAGTGGACCTAGCCATTTCTGAAGTTTGATCAGACCAAGGTTGGGGAAATGCTTGTTATGCAGGAAAAATTTCCGCATGCTTAAACTTGGTCATCCCTTCATGTACTACTGCCACCTTACTTATGATTTCTAACCTCGTTTTCCAATTTAGGAAGTTCGAATTCTCCCAAGTCTTGGCTTCCTTGCTGGTACCCTGGTTCCCCGATGCTTTGACCAACTTCTGCCCATCCGCAAGTGGGCTTCTAATACTATCACTTCTGTGCTTCAAGGAAATCAAAATAATATACTTTCAGGTAAGAGCTCAAGAGAAACACTGATATCAAAACCTAGTTCCTATTAGCTAATGATAGGAGGGGCATAAGAAGGGGGAAGGCGAAGGGAGAAGGGGAAGGGAGAAGGGAGAAAGGGAAGGGATAAGGGAAAAAGGGAAAGAGAAGGGGAAGGGGGAAGAAGGGGAAGGAAAAGAGGAAGGGGAAGAGAAAGACACAAAGGGGAAGGAGAAGGGGAAGGGGGAAGGGAAAAGAGGGAGGGAAAGGGAGAAAAGGGAAAGAAAAGGAGAAGGGAAAGGGAGAAAGGGAAAGGGGAAAAGGGAAGGGGGAAGGGGAAAGGAAAGGGAACAGAAGAAAGAGAAGGAGGAAGGGGAAAAGGAAGTGGAAAGGGAAGAAGGAAGGGGAAGGGGAAAGGGAGGGGAAGGGAAAGGAAAGGGATAAAGATTTGAACATTGAGTCAAGAAGACCAAAATTCAAATCTGACCTCAGACATTTACTGACTATATGACCCTGAGCAAGTCACTTAATATCTGTCAGCTTCAGTTTTCTCGTCTATAAAACTGGGGGAATAGTAGCACCTACCTCACAAGGATTATTGTGGGCAGGGACTGAACTTCTGTCTACTTTCTACTGTGCCATTTTTAATGTTTAAATGGCCCTTTTTTCTTTCTTTTCTCCTTTTTATTTGGAATCATAACTACCCAATTCACTCTCCAAAACTCTCTTTCTTCAATAAAAGTTCTCTCTGCTGAACAAATAAGCCCAGAAAAGCAAATTTGTACATTAACTCTTTAAAGCTGCAGGTTTCACTTCCTACCTCTAATTTACCAACCTGTCTCTTAAAACGTGAAAAGCATTATTCATCATCAGCCTTCTGGAAGCATGCTTGACCATTAGACTTACCAAAGTTAAATTTAAGTGATTTTTTTCCAAGGTCACACAGCTTTTTAGTGGCAGAGCCTGTATTATATTAGTCAAGGTCCCTGGATTCTTGTTCTAGTGCTCTCTCCATTCTAATATACTGTTACTGTCCTTTGTGAACTGAAAACCTTTCTCTGGTAGATTCTCAGAGCCATAGGCACAAATTGAGGCAGCTAGTGATACAGTGAATAGAGCATTAGGCCTGGAACTAAGATGTGAGCTCAAATACAACCTCAGGCACTTCCTAACTGTGTGACCTTTGGCAAGTCACTTAACCTCTGTTTATTTCCACATTCTCATTTTTTAAATGGCAAGCTTTAATAGCACTTACCTCCCAGGATTGCTGTACTTACTGTTGTTTAATAGTACTTACCTCCCAGATAATACTTAACTTGTAAAAGCATTTAACAGTGCCTAGCACATAGTAGACACTTTATAAATGCTTATTCTCTTCCCTTCCCATTACAGAACTATGGCTAAGCTAAGACAAGGATTCAAGAAGAGAGGAATGCCTCATTCCTTGAACTCTATTTTGACTTGTCTTACATTAAGGACATGCCACCTTCCTTGCTCAAAATCCTTTAATGTCTCCTTGTTGCCTACAACAGAGGTGTCAAAGACATGACCCACAACACTCCTGAGTGCACCAGAACTAGTTTCAAGTGTAATTGGGAAATAGATAACAAAACAAATAAAAATACTATAAAACACAGGTACTATCTTGTTAAAGATATGTATTGGTCAAGGGAATTTACTCACTGTGAGTTCCCTATACCAATGAAATCACAGGTCCAGGGCAAATATGCATATAAAAATATATGCATGTGTATGTTCATGTAATACATATATACATGTGTGCATATGTGTGTATTGTGTGTATACATACACAGAATCTCAAAAGTCTTATAACTAAAACCTTAAAAGTACATTAAGACTTTTGGGACATTGTGTGTGCATTTATATATGTATGTGTGTGTGCATGTGTATGTGTGCGTGTGTGTATGTGTGTATTATTCCCTAGGGCACCTAGGTAGAGCAGTGGATAGGGTTCCAGGCCTGTAGTCAGGAAGATTCATCTTTCTAGAGTTCAAATCCAGCCTCAGACACTTACTAGCTGTGTGACCCTGGGCAAGTCACTTAACCCTGTTTGTCTCAGTTTTCTCATCTGTAAAATGAGCTGAGGGAGGAAATGGCAAAGCCCTCCAGTATCCTTGTCAAGAAAACCCCAAATGGGGTCGTGAAGAGTCAGACATGACTGAAATGACTCAACAACATACTAGTCTCTGGACTATACTCCTTATCTCCTATTGACTAGTCCAGACTTAGACTTTCTGACTTTGCTACTATGGATGAAAGGAGCAGATGCAATAAAACAGGTGAGACCAATCATCTTCCTAACCTAAATGGCTTCTTATTCAGGATTCTCAGAAAGTGAAGACTACACCCTGAAGACTGATGATCAGGAAACTGAGGCTTCTAGCCTCGTGCCCATTGACATTGCAAAGGTAAGTACCAAAGGGTTCTTGACAAAAAAAGCATTCAATCAGGAACTGGCTTGAAGAAGGGGGCAGGCTGTGGGGAGAGGTTCAAAATATAAATCAATAAATTGGCTTCTAAATAAGTAGCAATATATCAATAACAAATAATAACAACTGCTCACAACCACATAGTAATCTGTATGGTACTTTATTTTTTTCTGGTCCAGGCTTGTGATTTCATTCATTTAGAAAACTTAGAGAAAGAGAACTCCTATTCCATAACACAGATCAATAATTGTTCTGCAGCTTCTAGTCTTAGAGACCTGACTTAGGATTGCGAGGTTTAGTGACTTGCCCAGAGTCACATGGCAGAGGGGGAACTTGAACACAGGTTTCAGGATCTTAGATACAGAACTGTAAGTGGTCATCTGGTCTATCCCCACCCAACCTTCCTTCATTGTATAAATAAGAAAACTGAAACCCATGGAGGTGCCATGACTTCCAAGGTCACACCGGTAGTAAGTGGGAGAGCTGGCATTTCAGTCCAGCCTTTCTAAGTGTAGAGATACAGGCTCTTTGCCTTTATATTCTGCTTCCTGACTCTGACACTGGTCCTCTTGTGACACTGCCATGCTGCATCTCAATAGATAGATAGATAGATAGATAGATAGAGATAGATAGATAAAAGGGGCGGCCAGGTAGCACAGCGAGTAAGAGCACCGGCTCCAGTGTTGAGAAGACCTGGAGATCGAATCCTGGGCTCAGACACTTAGTACCCACCCAGAAACACCTGGCCATGTAACTTTGAGCAAGTTACTTAACCCCAATTGCTTTAAAATAAATAAATACCAAAGAGATAGATAAAGAAGTTAGGTGGCACAATGGACAGAATGCCAAGTTTAGACTCAGGAAGACTCATCTTTCTGAGTTCAAATATGACTTCAAACACTACTAGCTATGTGATCTTGGGCAAGTCATTTAACCCTGCTTGCCTCAGTTTCCTCATCTGTAAAATGAGCTGGAGAAGGAAATGGCCCACTTCGGTACCTTTTTGCCAAGAAAACTCCAAATGGGGTTATGAAGAGTTGAACACGACTCAATGACAACAGCAATATATATCTGTGCATGTTTATATGTATATGTGTAAAATATCTATGTTTACATATATAATTAGAAAGAGAGAAAGAGAGGGAGAGAGGGAGAGAGAGAGAGAGAGAGAGAGAGAGAGAGAGAGAGAGAGAGAGAGAGAGAGAGAGAGAGAGAGAGAG
>NW_027187316.1:4623502-4691937 GCF_028583685.1 Petaurus breviceps papuanus
GAGAGAGAGAGAGAGAGAGAGAGAGAGAGAGAGAGAGAGAGAGAGAGGAATCCTTAGACTAGAGCCCTACTCAAGCCTCATTAAGCTGACTCATGTTGGAGCCAGTCACCCACGGCTCATTCCACTGCGGTGTCAACCTGTTTCCATGTAACTTAAAGCTTTCTTGGGGAGGGAGCGGTCAGGCTCAGGGCTATTTGGAGCACTGTACCAGTGAGACACGAGTGGAATGCAGGCCACAGTCACAGCCAGTCCTGGTTAGAGACTCCCATGTGACTTCTCAGGCTTTTTATGGAGCGTCTGAATTTTTCTTTAAAACCATAATCACTGGCAGCAGAAATTGTTATCAAAGCCCTTACCTCACCATGAAGTAGAAGGGTCAGAAAAACCATGGCCCTTTACTTTTCCTCACAGCTGCCTTTAGTCCATATTTCCCCCCCATATGCCTCCAGCAATCCTCTTTACTCCTTTCCCTTCAGGTGAGTAGAAAACAGGCTTCCTATATATGATTATGTAATCAGGAGCCTACTTCAATGACAGAGAAACGCCCCCTTTTCCCTTTCAAGGGCATAAATTAACCTGTTAGTCAATAAATATTTATTAAGCCTCTATTATGTAGCATACACTGTGCTAAACACTGGGGATACAAAAAGAGGCAAAAGACAGTCCCTGCCCTCAAGGAGTTTAATCTAATGGGGGAGAAAACAAGTAAACAAATATAGACAAACAAGCTATAGACAGATTATTTGTTGTTGAATGATTTCAGTTGTGTCGCACTCTTAGTGACCCCATTTGGGTCACTTTCTTGGCAAAGATGCTGGAGTGGTTTTCTATGTCCTCCTCCAGCTCATTTTACAGAGGAGGAATAGAGACAAACAGGATTAAGTCATTTGCCCACAGTCACACAGCTACTGAGTGTCTAAAGTCAGATTTGAACTGAGGTCCTCCTGACTCAAGGGTCAGGGCTCTATCCATTGTGCCACCTAACTGCTCTATATACAGGCAGGTAAATAAGAAATAATGAAGAGGAAGATGCTAGAATTAAGAGGGGAAGGAAAGGCTTAGTGATTCATCTTCCTTTTCCTATTTTTTTTTTTGTAGAGAGGAGTTCATTTAATTTTTTTCTTTTTTTTTAATTTAATTTATTTATTTTTAGTTGTCAACATTTACTCCCATAAGTTTTACATTTTTCCTCATCCCTCCCCAAGACAGTCTGCAATATGCTATAGGCTTTACATATACATTCCTATTAAACACATTTTTTCATTACTCACATTGTAGAGAAGAATTATAAAGAATGGGAAAAACCATGAGAAAGAGAAAGAAAAAACAAAACAAAAAAGAAAACAGTAGCTTTGCTCTGCGTTCAGACTCCATAGTTCTTTCTCTGGATGTGGATGGCATTTTCCATCATGAGTCTCCTAGAATTGTTTTAGGTCCTTGCATTGCTGAGAAGGGCTAAGTCTATCAAAATCAGTCATCAAAGACTGTGACTGTTACTGTATACAGTGTTCTCCTGGTTCTGCTCACTTCACTCAGCAATTATGATTTTATTGTTGCAGGGAACTCCCAATATGAAAATTTCCTTCACAGATGCAAATCAGCAAGTTGTTTGTCTTCATTTTTCTTGTTTGTATAGTTTTAGAGAGAGGCCTGGGTCCCTGGGAGTTTAAATGTCTTGCCCAAGTTCACAAAGCTAGGCTTTTTAAAAAAAAAGTAATATATTTCATATCTACCTCATTAAAGTCTGTTAAGGATTAATAAGCTATCCCTATAAACTAGTGGCATGCCTCCTTATACACTCTGCAATATTTACATTGTTGCTGAGTTATTTCAATCATATCCAACTCTTTGTGACCCCATTTGGGGTTTTTTTGACAAAGATACTGGAGTGATTTAACATTTCCTTCTCTAGCTCATTTTACAGATGAGGATATTGAGGCAAACAGGGTGAAATGACTTGCCTAGGGTTATACAGCAAGGGTCTGAGGCTGGATTTGAACTCAGGAAGATCAGTTTTTCTGATTCCAAGTGCTCTATCCACTGAACTACCTAGCTGCCCTTGTAATACTTATGCAATATTGACTAAATAAAGGTCAGTTACTTATCCTGCAATAAGGCTGATGCTATATGGTCCTGCTATCTCCTTATCTACAGGAAATTATTCATTAGACAAGTGTAAAGAGAGCCTCCAAAAGACCACATCATAGTTGTTTAGCCTACCAGAGATGTTTATTATCAGCATTTCTAAAAAATATAAATTCCTATGGCCCTTTAATGGGTTATGGTACAGTTAAAAGAACACCTGCTCTAGATACATAGCTGTCAAATCTCACCTCTGACACCAACTGATTTTGCACAAATCACCTCATCTCTCCAGGCCTCAGTTTCTTAAAATGTGAGACTTGACAGCCTCTGAGGCTCCATCTCTAGATATATGACTGAATGAGGGGGAAAATTCTATTTGGTCAGTCCCACTGCACTGCTCTGCTGGAGGAAAAGTCCAGGTTTCTTCTAAAATAAAACTAGGCCCTCAGACATGGCTTCCATTTTAACCAGTGTTATGGCAATTCCAAGGGAAGTTTGTTTTTCTTAGGATTTTAGCATACTCTTTTCTTCTTTTTCTGCAGCTCATTTTTAACCACCTGCCTCTCCGAGAACTGCTTCCTTTTCTGTATACCACCTTTGACAAAATTGTGGACAAAGTCACTTGCCCTCAGTCGATTATGTTTGTGTTGAGGATGGTGGTGGAGTTCAATGGGGCCAGAGTCAAAGATGAGGTAATGCTGTGTATTTCAAGGCAGCACGTGACATTTGGCACATCTGCAGCCCTCCACTGTGAATGGGGATTGTGGGATTGTCCATGGCAAATGATATGGAGTAGCAGAACTGTAACTAGGGTGAGGTGACTAGGGTTTGTCCAAGAGCCTCAAATCTAGAAGGTACTAAATTTTGGAGGTGCTAACAGCTCTTGGCAGTCCATCAGCAATTTAGAAACAAAAGTGCTTGGCATCCTATTTAATAATAATTAAAGAAGGGGGCTACAAGATGGTAGGCATGGAGGAGCATGAGCTCCTCCTCTGTTCCACCTTGCTCTTGCACCCCCTGCCCCTACTCTAAGCTGCTCCAACAGCAGTGTCCTGAAGTCTCTACCTCCTTTTCCCAAGGGGAAAATGAGGGTGCTTTACTCTAGGCAAAAAAAAAAAATCTAAGTTATGACTCAGATGGACCCCAGAAAAAAGTCAATCATTGGAATTCTTTTTTTTTAACTTGTAATTTTTTTTATTTTAAACAAATACAAAATCAAGAAAATTTAAAAAAAAAACCATAGCCATATGCACAGCAGAACATGAAAGAAGATTCAAAATATACAGCAATAAATGTTCATTTCAAGAAAGGCTATGTAATAAACACTATGCATTGTGTTGAAAACTGTCCATCTTTTCTTTGCTTCCTTTTAAAGTTTTCTTTTGTTCTTTGCTGTGCACTTTTTACTTTGTTCTTTTTAATCATTGGAATTCCAAATCCAAGTCATTCCAATCAATTATAAAACAATTAGAAACTGGTAATGATATGAAGCAGATATTCAATATTTACTTGTTAAATTTTAATTGCATTGCTGGAAGTGGGACAGTGTGATCACTATCATGCCAAGTAATGCCTACAATGAAGCCTTTCCTGATTCCCCCACCTTCTAGTCCTCCATCCCACTTACTTTTTGTATATTTTATGTGTAATTTTCTATGTCCTTGTTTCTCTCCTGATGGAACTTAAACCCCTTGTGCATAGAGATTCTTTCACTTTTGTCTTTGAATAGCCAACATCTAGCACAATGCCTAGCACATAGTAGGAGCTTAATTAACACTTGTTAATTGACTGATTAATTAATTTTTTATTATTTATTAATATTTTATTAAAATATCAATATAATATAAATATATTAAATTAAATAGTTATTAAATTTATTATTAAATATAAATTATTAAATAAATAATATTTATTAATTATTTTAAATTAATTTTAATTTAATTAATTAATTAATTAATCATAAGTGAAAGTGAAGCCACTCTGTATTCTCCCGTTGTGTTCATAGATACCAGGTCTCCTTGCCATTCTGGTGGAAATGTTGCATTCCTTAAAGGATGAAGTAGTACGAAGAGAACTCACAGCTATAATCCAGCAGCTGACCAAGCTGGCGCCCAAAACTGTGGTACCCTGCCTCCTGAAAAATCCACTTCCATATGACGAGTAAGCACAACTTCACCTTTGTGTGCCTGTCCCTCTTGTACTGTGCATATTTCTTTTCCTTTCTCCTTTGCCAAGATGAGATGAGTGAGTTGCCCCTCTAGGGTAGTGATTCCCTCTCCTTCCAGCTATCTCTAGGGGTATCAAGAAAAATACTCAAGGAAGTCTCCAAAGATAACTTGTTTTAATTCGCTCCCATCTAAAAGAAAGGAAGGAAGGAAGGAAGGAAGGAAGGAAGGAAGGAAGGAAGGAAGGAAGGAAGGAAGAAAGCCTGTCCAGGCTTCCTTGTTAAGGTTGGTTACTTGTGAAATCACATAAACAGCTCAACCTAAACATTGGGATCCCTTGCTGAAAACTTTTAACTTCCCTTCAAGGGGCCCTTATCTAAAATTGGAAAGGTTTTCCTTTTCTTTCTCAATCAATATCTGATAATAGTCAGACCTGCTCCTTTGTCTCCTCTGCTGATTCTTCTGGCATCCTCCTCCTGCCCCTTGGTGTCATGGCCCCCAAGTTTCTGATCTTGCTCCCTCTTTTCTTTTCTTTTGACATTCTCTTCCAATCTCATTCATTTCTGTGACTTTAATTTCCACTTTTATGCAGATGTCTTCCACATTTCCAGTCCTGTATTTCCAATTGCAAAACATCAGTTCTTGGATCAACATTTCTGACTCAATATGTCTAGAAATAACCCTATTGTTGTTTTCATCAAACGTGATCCTTTCCTTAATTTTTATACTTCTATTGATAATTCCACCATCCTGCCTTTCTCCAAAGATAAAAACCTATTATTTTTAACTCTTTCTTCTCCTTTGCCCCCTACATTAATCAATTTTTTAGAAATCCTATTGATTCTGGGGCGGCTAGGTGGCACAGTGAGTAAGACTGCTGGCCCCAGAGTCGGGAGGACCCGGGATAGGTTCTGGCCTCAGATACTTAACACCCACACAAAATAACTGGCTGTGTTACCTTGGGCAAGTTACTTAACCCCAATTGCTTTAAAATAAATAAATAAATAAATCCTATTGATTCTGCCTTTAAAATATCTCTAGCATCTGTCCCCTCATTTTCACTGTCATTGCAAACACTCTATTTCAGGCCTTTATTTCCTTTTACCTTCATTCTTGTAATAGCCTACTAAGCGGTCTTCCCACCTTCAGTCTATCTCTGCCTCCCCTCCCCCTTCAAACCTAAGCAAAGGGAATGGCGCACTAACCTATGGACCATGAAGGGTAAAGTCAGTTATGTCATCTGGGAAAAGAAATGGATTTGCAGCATTCGACACTATTGTTAATCCTCTCCTTCAGGATACTCTTTGCTCTCTGTGTTTTCAAGATAGGCTCTCTCTTGGTTCTGCCCCTGCCTATCTTGACTGTTTCTTCTCAGTCTCCTTTGCTTTGTCATCATCCAAATCCTGCCCATTGCAGGTGTGGCCCAAAGCATATTTTCCTATATCCCTCTCTTCTTTATCTACACTCTTCTTCCATGGCAACTTCTTCTACTACTTTAATAGGACAGGCCTGATGTAGGCCAGTAGAGTAGTTCAGTTAAGGAACATTTTACTTAGTCATAGCAAGGTAAGGATATTCAGCAAGAATACACCATTGATTTTTTTATTTAATTAATTACTTTTTAGATACATGGAATAAAACAAACATTTCCATAACATAGTACAATAAAATGATGATTGCATATGAAACCATAAATTCACTATGTACAACTTGCTTTTCCTTTTAAATGCACAACATAGTCATCATATTAAAAAAAAAAAAAGAATACACCATTGATTCAGTTGGATACAGGTTCCCTCCCTCTGTGACTCTTATTATCATCCGCCAGAGTCAAGTGAATACTTGTATCTTGACTTTTTTTTTAACCTAAGCCACCAGGAAGCTATGTCTATAGCAGGGGGCTTTTAGTCCTTTGAGTTAATTAATTCTAAAGGACAATCTCAGTACCTTTTAAGAAAGAACTAGCCTAGCCTTCCTGGGATGGGGCCTTAGGATCTTGCTTCTACCACAACTCCGATGAATTGTCATTTTTTTCTACACAAATGATTCCCAGATCTATATATCCAGCTCTAGACTCTCTCTTGAGTTCCAGTCTCAGCTGCCTATGCCCTAGAGACATCTCAAACTCAATGCATCCCAAACAGAACTGTGTCTTTCCCCCTCTCCCTAACTTGTCTGTCTCTGTCAAGGATACCACCATTCTTCTAGTCATTCAGGTTTTCAGCACCCTCCTTGGCTCCTCACTCTCCTTAATCTCACTATCCAGTTAGTTACTACATCTGCATTATTCAACCTTCACAACACCTTTTTTCATCTCCTCCTCTATACTCACATAGCCATCCTCTTAGTTCAAAACCTCATCACCTCATACCTGGATCATTACAATAGGCAGGAATCTACTGCAATTAGAAAATTGGTCTCCTTCCTTCAAGATTCTTCCTTTCTTTCTTTTTTTTTTGGAGTGGGGCAATTGGGGTTAAGTGACTTGCCCAAGGTCACACGGCTGGTTTGTGTGTATGTGTGTGTGAAGTGTCTGAAGCCGTATCCAAACCCAGGTCCTCCTGACTCCAGGGCCGGTGCTCTACTCACTGAGCCACCTAGCCGCCCCCTTTCTGATTTTTCTAAAGAATAGGTCTGATGACATTATTCCTCTACTCAAAAAATGCAGCAATGGTTGATTCCCTATTGCCCCTGAAGTCAAATTCAAACTCCCCTTTTTGGCATTTATAACACTTCACACCCTAATTCTGACCTACTTATTCCCCTTCACACACCTTTCAGTCTAGCCAAACTGGACTCTATGCTGTTCCTCACACATGTTGCTGTTGTGGTTGTTTGTCCTTCATTCTCAAAAAGGACCATGACATGAAAGGAAGATGATGCCATGACTTGCAAGTGAATTGGATTTAAGTGAGGGAGGGCTTTGAAAGGTCACCAGCCTCACTTTCTCCTCTGCAGACATCTGGTTCCAGTGGCAAGATACAGATCAGGATGACTGGAGATGGCCCCCTCCTCAGACACGACATTATATTTCTGACCTGTATGGTTTTCACAGACTGCCCATGGCTGGAATGCATTCCCTTCTTACCTCTGTCTTTTAGAATTCCTGATTTCAGCTCAAGGGGTCATCTTCTATATGAATCCTTTCCAGATTCTTGTAGAACCAATGAAATATTTACAGCACCCATGATCATAATAAAGACCGTTACTATAAGTATTGCATGATATTCAATCGCAAAATATACCAGATTCTCCAGGTAGAGAACAGAACTGAAGCATTTATTTAGACATCAGAAAACCAAATCCCAAAACCAGTAAGCCAATTCCATCATAGTACCAAAGATATTCAGAAGCCATAATAACACTGAGAGCCACAGCATCCTTCAGCCTTCCCACAAACCAATACAAGATCAATATTTACTCACAAACCTCTCTATCTCCTTAATGAGCATCCTCTCTCCCCCTCTGTCTCACTAGCTCTGAGCAGCTTCCTGTGGGCTCTGCTTCTTGTCAACAAATTCCTCCCACCACAGGCTCCATGTGACTACATTCAGCCTATCAGGGGGCAGCGTTTATCTTTCAAAGCAAGGGAAGTCTTCAAATTCCCCCCTAGGTCTATTACAGGGCAGGGAAGATCTTCAAATTCCCATTCTCATTACACTGCTCATACTTTTTTCCCTCCCAAATACCTTCCATTCACTTCAAACGTTTTGTATCTACTTATATGGGCAGCTAGGAAGCACAGTGGAGAATGTGCTAACCCTGAAGTCAAAGAAAGTCTTCTTCCTGGGTTCAAATCTGGCCTTACTAGCTGTATGACCCTGGGCAAGTCGCTGCACCCTACTTACCTCAGTTTCCTCATCTATAAAATGAGCTGGAGAAGAAAATGGCAAACTGCTCAAGAATCTTTGCCAAGAAAACCCCAGATGGGTTCACAGAGAGTTGGATACAACTGAAACAACCCAACAACATTTACTTATATATGTATAATAACTTCCGGGATAGCAGAGACTGTTTCATTCTGTTTTTGTATCCCTGGTCTCTGACACAGTACTTGGCTCATAATCATCACCTAATAAATCCTCATTGATTGATTTCTGAATTATTCACATCTGTAATAGAAGACCTTTCTGTCTAATTGATGGGGCTTTGCCCAGACACCTCAGTTATTTATATTAATCCCTAATTATATTATACTTATATTATCCCAAAGTTAATCGCTTTGTACTTGTCTCTCTGTCAAGTGGAGATGTGGCTTTAGTGTTTGGCTCCTTGTCTTTCTCCTCATAGGGATATCAGAGAGCTGTGGAGGTTATTGGGTAATGATGCTTGCCTCGCTGCCTTGGTGTTACCTGTTCTCCTCCACTGCAATACAAGCCAGAAAAAAGAGACAAAGTTACGGCTGAAATCTCAGGACCCAATCCCTCCCTTTCCGAAGGTGAGTCTAAGAGTCAACATTTATTCCTTGGGCTGCTGGTTACAAATAGCCTCTTCTCTTTGTGACTTACTGAAAGTGAACCCAATTGTTTTCTCTCATTTCCCTTCAGGAAACACAGGCCTTATGGGAGGTCACTGCAGCAATAGAGTTTAAGGAAACTCTAGAGGGATTAGAGGATAAACTTTTCACCACCTATTTCCTCTCCCTTCCACACTTGAGCAGGGTGTTAGCTTCCGAATCCAAAGTCCAGAGCCCCAGTGAGCTGACCTCATATAGGTAAGAATGAGACAGAAGAATAAGGGGGTGTGTGAGGGGGAAAGAATCACTGGGGTTGCTATTGAAAACAGTCATCCAGGTCTGGGATGAGGATGTCATAGGGGTGATGATTGCTGTGGCAGCAGTCCCATTGAAGGACATTGCTTGATCATTTGAGAAGCAGTAAGGTATAAAATGGCTTAATGTGGTAGATGTGAAATCAGGAAAATACGGGCTCAGATTCTGCTTCTGAAACTACTTGCCTTATATCCTTATATAAGTATTCTATATACTTATATAAGTAATGACAAGTTACTTAGAGAATCTAACTCTCCAAACGAGGGAGTTGGAATTAATGACCTTCCAACTCTAAGTCTAAGCTCTAAGACAGGAGTTCTTAGCCTTGGTTCCACAGATCTGAAGTTTGTCCATGAAATTGGATGGGAAAAATAAATGCTTCATTATTTTCTCTAATATCTAGCTGGAATATAACACTTCCTTCCATTTAGAATGTAGACAACAGGGTCCATAAATTTCACCAGACTACTATGTAACAAAAAAGTTTAAGGACCTCTGATCTAAGAGGACTTGAGTTTAGGCAATAGTTCTCAAAAAGTGTGCTGGGAAATTGTGGATGTTGTGTTATTGCAAATAAAATATAACTTTGCTTAACATAAATTTACTTACTGAGCATTTACAGTATGGTAATGTAGTATTCACAAAATAAACAAAACTTTCCTCTGTAAGCAAAAAAATTTTGAGTTCCACTGCCTTAGAGGATAGAAGAGAAGCTGGGCATAACTGTCAGAATCTTTTGCTTTCACAGGGAAAGTGCTGATAAAACCTTGACCTCTCACCTCTCTTTCTCGTAGACATAAGTAAGCTAGAAGCCAGAGTGCATCTGAAAAGATGGAGATGTTTGCCTCTTTGCTGTCTGTCCTAATTCATGAGACTAAGGACCAATTCTCTGGGAAGCCCTATGTCCCTGATCCCCTGAGGGAGTTCATATGTCAGTATCCTGGCTGAGAAAGAGCATTGACACTGAGTTCTAATCCTCACTAAGATACCAATTCTGACCCTCTCTTTCCCCTTCTACACAATGAGGGGGCGGGGGGGTTTCTAGCTCTTAAAGTCTTTGAATTTATGAGCTTTGCGTTGCATATGACTCCACCTCAACTTGGCCACAATTTCAGTAAGAGTTACTTGAGCCTCTCTGGAGTCTCAATTTTCTCCTCTAAGAAATAAATATTTGGATAGTATGGTTAAACCAGATGATGCCTTCTGGTTCCTATTTGATACTTTGAGGGTTTGGGGGCTAGAGCAGGGGTGGCTACCAGCCTTCTTTCACACCTCTCTCCAAAAGCATCTGTTACAATGAGTTATGAGTTACTATATTATGAACTCTACTCTTTACTCCTCACTCCACACACCCCATGTAATCATAGGACAAGCGTGATGAAACACATTGATATCAAGTATGCTAAGGTCAGTTTCCACTAGAAAGCTACCAAATGGACCTCTTCTTCTGGAGATGAGGAGTGGGAATCTCCTCCAGCAGCAGCCTGAGGTCTCAGTCTCTCATTGTAGGCCATCTGCCCTCTCCCCACTTCTCCTATACCCTCTATCATGGCTTGTGTTGCTTGACAGGGTGCAAACATTTTTTATTATAGCTCTGCAGGGAAGGTAAGCAACTTTCCCAGAGTCACACCCAACTATGGCATGATATCGTAGAAATGTCATTAGAGAGCCAAATGATCATATTTCTTTCATCTCCTACCTACTACAAATGGAGAGAAACTCCTCAAACTCTCTGTAAAATTCTAGTGTAATGTAGTAGGACTAGGTTGGACTGTCAGGTATCTCTTGAAACATCAGTGAAGGGGTTGCCCATGGCAAGGAGTCAAAATGAAAATAGAGATTTGCATACATGGATTTTTGGTCATTTGGGGTCTTTATAAGCCAAGAACTTCATTTACTCTTCTATTGGCTTACGTGCTCCCTTCTGACTTCTTTGTACAGATGTGGTAGAACCAATCTTTATTTCTCCTTCACTTTCTAGCTCCATGGAGGCTGGATTTAAGAACTTTCTGGAACTCCAGGGATTCCATAGTGCTGTGGTTGAAATGGAAAATACCCAAGTTTGGAAGTTCCTTCAGAATGCCCAGTTTGTACACATTGGAGTTATTCATTTGTGCAGGTGAAAATCAATCATCGATTTATTAAGCATCTAACATGTAGCAGGCCAGTACTATACCAGGAAAGAGAAAAACATAATACCTAGTTCTTTCTATGAAAAGGTCTTTAAACCTGTCTTGGGAACAAAATGGGGGAGGGGGAGAAAGTATAAGGAATAGGTAATTTAACAGTATGACATACTTGCCAAAAACAAACAAAACAAAACAAAATGTAAAACAAAAGAAAACAAAACCCAAACCTTTTTGTAGCATTTATTTTTAATTATTTTGCTGTGGTGGTACTTTCCATTTAGATCATTGAGCTGGTACCATCTCCAACCAGAAGTGGAGAACTAATTAAATTTTCAGTGCAAAAATTTATACCTCAGAAACTGGCAAATGTTACAAATCAGAATTTGATTTTTTTTTTAAAGCAATCAGGGCTAAGTAACTTGCTCAAGGTTACACTATTTCTGGGTGTGGTGCTAAGTATCTGAGCCCAGATTTGATACCCAGGTCATCCCGACACTGGAGCCCATGCTCTTACTCATTGAGCCACTTGGCCACCCCTAAGCAATTGGGGTTAAGTAACTTGCTCAAGGTTACACGGCCAGGTGTTTCTGGGTGGGTAATAAGTGTCTGAGCTCAGATTCGATCCCCAGGTCATCCCGACACTGAAGCCAGTGCTCTTACTTGCTGTGCTACCTGGCCGCCCCCAGAATTTGATTTATTGGGTTTTTTTTTATCATCTAGACTTTATAAAATGAGGACAAAAAATGTTAAAAATGCAAAATAAATTTAAAAGTATGTACACATACTTTTTTTTTTTGAGAGACAGTTGTTAAATATTTACCAGCACAGCCCTGGTTGTAGGCATTGTGTTTATTGTTTTTCAAGCTTACTTTTAAGGAGTTCCAGGATCTTTGACCTCATTTGTCTTTAGTCATCCTAACAGGGACCAGAGATGTACAGAGTTCCAAATACTGCCTAAGCTCCACTGTGGTGACTTTTCAGTGCCTAGAAAGATCTGAATCATCTGGTCTGGTTCCTTGAGGACAGGGCATCCTGGGTCATCTCCAGTTGTCCTGATGAATATCAGATTACTAGACCCAGATGGTTCTGGAGGAGAAAGTGAGGCTGGTGACCTTGCACAGCCCTCCTTACTCAAATCCAAGTCAACTGCAAGTCATGTCATCATTTCCCTGATACCATGGTACTCTTTGAAAATGAAGGACAAACACAATATCCTCAGCATTTACCACAGTGCTTGGCATAGTAAGTGCTTAATAAAGGACCTAACTGACTTCCCTGATATATGCAGTAGCCATTGGCCCCCAAGTATCACTATCCATCCTTCTGAAGAACCCTACTCATGAAATATAAAGACATTGCAAAGACTGAAGCTAGGCACTATGGGTCTGTTCATTTGGTTTGATTCTTTTAATGAATGAGGGCATGGGGCCATCTCACCTCTTTTGGTTGCAGAGCTCCCACAGGCAGCTACTAAAGGTGGTTGTACATGGGGCAGCTAAGTGGTGCAGTGAATAGAGCACTGGCCCTGGAGTCAGGAGGACCTCAGTTCAAATCCGGCCTTGGAAACTTAACACTTACTAGCCGTGTGACCTTGGGCAAGTCACTTAACTTGGCCCTGCCTTCCACCCTCCAAAAAGCAAAAAACTAAAGGTGCTTGCTCACATTCACAGTCTAATAAGTCTTTTCACTAGTTTGTAGGGGAAGAGGGAAAAGGACAAGAATCTGTTATTCTCATTTTAATTTTAAATTTGTAAAAGTACTTTAAATAGCTTTACATTTGTCTACAGTTTGTCAAATGTTAAGAATATTCTCTAGGTGGTTTTATTCTGACATTAGAGGGAGACTTTTGTTTGGGAAAGTTGCCTATGTATTTGCTCTCTGACATTTACCCAGAAAATCTGATATTCAGAGAGACTCTCCACTCCAATGTTGGTGACATTACAAATCTTATTAATCTGTTACCATCAGTACCAAAGAGCCAAAGTCATGATTCTTGGCAAGTGGAGTTGAAAATGGTATTAAGATAAAGAAGGCTGAAGGTTATTTGATGATGATAATGATGATAAAAAACAAAGAAAGAAACTTTGTGTTCGGAAGAGGATGAAAAGGAAATCCTGCCAAAGTCCTGAGGCAGGAGGGAAGGATTTTTAGGAACTTCTCAGAAGCAAGTTACCCCTAAATGTTTCCTTTACTGATGTTACTCTTCATTACAGATCTTTAGTCCAATTCCCTGAGATCTTAAATCACAACGTGCTACATAGTCTCTTGCCTTTCCTTAAGTCGGTTGAACATGAATACAGAATGGTCTGCACTGCCCTGTTTTCAGAGGTAAAGCTAAGCCTGGGAGAGGAAAAATCTGTCAATCAGTTAATCAGCAAAGATTCATTAAACGCCTAGTTTGCTCCAGACAACTGGATGCTGGGGATACAAAGACAAAAATGAAACAGCCCTTGAGGGGCTTATATTTCATCGAGAGAGATAGTGCATTCATAAATAGGTTTATAGAAGATAAAATACAAAATAAATGCAAGGTAATTTTGCATGGAAGGCACTAGCAACTGGGTGGGTCAGGGATCAGGAAAGGCTTCACCTAGAAGGGGGCCACTTGAGCTAAGCTTTGGGGGAAGATTTTAAGAGGTAGAGGTGGGATGGGGAAATGCAGAGGAAGAATCTGTGATATAGGGTTAACTGGAGCATTATACAATGTTTACATTTTGTCTTCTGTAGCTTTTAGGTTGCCAGGAGATGGGGGAGCTGGAGAAAAACTCAATGAACGTAGCACTGAAGTTAGAAATAGAAAGAACCAAAGACATCAACCCCATTATCGGATTCCTGGCAGTGAGAGCATTGGGAAATGCTCTAGTTGGGTTACCCAAGGAAGTGAGTCTACATAGGTTCTATTGTTTTTTAATGTAAGGTCTAGTGGTGTGGAGGAAGGAGAACCAATCTGGTTCAAGAGACCTAAATTCTAGTTCTCATGCTGCCACTAACCCAATGGATATTGATTTAGAGAAAGAGAGTCTGCGGTTAAATGTTGACTCTGCCATTTTGTTCTCTGGGTAACCTTTGGAAAGTGACTTCATGTTTCAGGGCCTCACTTTTTAATCTGTAAAATGACAGGGTTTCTAAGATCTCTTTCAGCTCTAGAAGTTATTGTCTTGTTTATGTTGCTTTCCTTCCTTTTGTTTTTTTTAAACCTGAACCCATTGGAGAGTATTCTGATCAGCTTTCCCTAGGTATCATCTTTAGCATAGTGCTATGCTCATCCATTGCTGTTTAGTTGTGTTTGACTCTGTGACCCCATTTGGAGTTTTCTTGGCAGAGATACTGGAGTGGCTTGTCATTTCCTTCTTCAGCTCATTTTACAGATGATGAAACTAAGGCAAGCAGGGTCAAGTGACTTGCCCAGGGTCACATATTTAACAAGTGTCTGTGTTAAGATTTGAACTCAGGTCCTCCTGATTTCAGGGCTAGTGCCCTATCCACTGGTGCCACCTAGCAGTCCACTGTACACATAGTAAAATCTTAATAAATGCTTCATTCATTCATGTCGGATTTTTGTTTTTTTTTTGTCACCAGGATCATTTATATTGTTATTTGCTTTTGTGATCCTCTCAGCCATCTTTAGCTTTGCTTAGTTTAGGTTTTGATTTTAATGACTCTTATCATGGGATCATGCCTATGATTTTCTAAGGCTTTTGAAATCCACTTTTGAAGCAACTCAAAAGAATATTTATTAAATGTCCATTAGTTGCAAAGGATTATGCTAGGAGCTTGGAATTAGAAGACAAAAAGTAAACATTTCCCGCCCTCAAAGTACTTACAATCTACTTTCTTATGTCATTGTCTGAATATTCCCAGAATTCTCTTCCCTGAACTCTAAAATGCCATGATCACTTTCTTTCAAAATTCCTATAACTCAGCCCTGGAGTCAGGAGGACCTGAGTTCAAATCCAACCTCAGACACTTACTAATTGTGTGACCCTGGGCAAGTCACTTAACCCTAAATGCTTTCAAAAAATCAATTAAAATTAAAAATAAAATTACTGTACCTTTCATCTTACTGGTTAGTTATCCTCTATTAATCAGAACTTGATTCAGAAATTCTTCTCCTTTTCCTTCTGAAAAATGAACTTGTTAGCAATAAAAGTCAAAAGATTTTCTGATACCATGCTTTTAAAAGACTGAGACCAATTATACAAATAGTTGAAGCCTTATATTACTATTGTACCTTGCCCCTGTGTACGTTTGGGATCTGTATTAGGAAAGATAGTCTTATTCTTCATCAACCTAAGTGGTCTGTTTCTCCTTTTATTCTCATCCAAATGCTTTCCTCTGTGTTTCTGAACTCAGGTGAAGAAATCCACATGAATTTCCGTGCCTTTTTAACAACAATGCCTTTTTAAGAACAATACCATTAAATGGTATTTTTACCTGCTTTACCTTCTATCTGCTTTTTGTACAAAGGATATGAGGACCTGAGTTTAAATCCTGCCTCAGACACTTACTAGCTGTGTGGCCCTGGGCAAGTCACTTAACCCTGTTTGCCTCAGTTTCCTCATCTATAAAATGAGCTGGAGAAGAAAATGGCAATCCACTCCAGTATCTTTTACAAGAAAACTCCAAATGGCATCACAAAACATCAGATACAATTGAAACAACTCAACAACAATGAAAACATATTTCCATTGTGAAATTCTGGTCATGAACTTCATCCTACCTAGTCTGGGCCATAATTATTTTGATGGTATAAAATGCCAGATTGTTTTGTTTATTGCTCAGGGTCTGTTTAACGATACATCTAGTGGAGGGAGTAATGTTATTACCAATCTCAAATCCCCCTCTCCTTTTGCTGTTCTTACTAACTTATACCTGTTGTCCTTCGTAAAGTCCACTTTTATAGGTTAATGGAGTCTTCTGCTTTCCCTTCAATTTTAGGTCAGCAAAATTCCAGCCAGTACTTCTAAAAAGTATGTCATTTATGCTATCTTAAGTGATGGTAGAAGAGGAAGGAAAGGAAAGTCTTACTTGTTTTTGAAACCATTTCCAAAACCAGCTGTTCACTTCCATATCTTCCTTTATTCAGAGTCCCAACCTTCAATAGTGTCCCAAATGAGCCTCTGACATGCTTTTTATCTGAGCCATACTGAAATAGTCTTAAACAGGGGGTGGGGAACCTGCAGCATTGAGCCACATATAGCCCTCTAGGTCCTCAAGTGTAGCCCTGTGGCCTCGAGGCTGCAGGTTCCCCATCCCTAGTCTTGAGTCTGTGATATGCCTGTATCCCTTAGCATTTCTAAGTCCAGCACCAGACATCACTTAACAATATATATTTTGTTTGTTTGTTTGTTTTTTGGAGGGGGTAAAGCTGGGCAATTGGGGTTAAGTGACTTGCCCAAGGTCACACAGCTAGTAAGTGTTAAGTGCCTGAGGTCAGATTTGAACTCAGGTCCTCCTGATTCCAGGGCCAATGCTCTATTCACTGTGCCACCTAGCTGCCCCAACGTAACACTGTTTAAGCCAGTAATACATGGGACCCCTTAGGAAACTAGTCTGTTGTAAAATCTACACTGAATACACCATCCATATAGCCCTCCTTCTGAGTAGGAATAACAATAATAGCTAGCCCCTGCTTTAGTTTGCAAAGAAATTTACATGTTATCTAATTTTAATCTCACAACAAACTCTTGAAGGAGATGCTCTTATTAACCCCATTTTACGGATGATGAAACTGAAGCAAACAGATGCTAAGTGACTTGTTGAGGGTCACGTGGCTAAAAAATGTTTCAGGCAGGATTTAAACTCAGGACTTCCTGATGGCTCCAAGTCCAACACTCTTCCATTTGCCACCTGGCTGTCTGGAAATATTATTCTGGCTCACGTTCCCACCATATTCCCCAGAGAAGTGCAATTTAAAGGTAGATGTTCAGGTGTCTATAAATAAAATTAGAGTGACCTAGCAATGGAGTGATCTATCTTTCAAAGTACTGAGCTTTCCATCACTGCAAGTATTTAAACAGAACCTGTACTTTTTATCAGAGAAATTGTGTAATTTAATCAATAAGAATGTATTGATTACTTACTAAATTCCAGGCTCAGTGCTAAGGATTGAACATAGAAATATAAAAAATGAGATAGTTCCTGTCCCCATGGAACTTACATTCTAATGATGAAGAATCTCAGTGTTGGATGCGAGATTGGACTAAATTACTTCTAAGCCTAAGATTTCTTTTCTGCAAAAAAAAAAATACTTTATCTAATTACTAATTGTTATTATAATAGATTATTGTCTTCATCATCTTGTGCCTCTGACACTAAGAAATGGAGAAAAACCATCTCCGTAGTGGGATTTTAATTATAGACTCTAAAATTTTAAAGAAGAGATTATAGAAAATCCTGTGCCATTGGAATGAATTTGAATCCTATTTTTTTTATAGGCACCCAGACGTAAGAAGATCATTTTTAAGGTACTAACAGATGCTCTGTGCGAGACCTGTGACCCAAAAGTCATTGAAGAAACCTTAATTGTGCTTGGAAAATTCATCCCCTTCCTGAAGACTCTGAAGCGGTATACCGTTCTACAATTAGTTCTCCAGATCAGAGCGTTATTGCTAGATGTAAGTATACAGAGGAGGAGGACCTGCCTCCTTATCTATAACGCATGGTGGCTATTCTTTGTATCTATATAGCATATGGTGGCTATCCTTTGTAAGTTGCAGTTTAATGATTTTGAGGCTCTATTAAAAAGAAAATAACCATATTTACTGAGGTAGTTTACTCTAGCTGCCTGCCCCTAGCTTTACTCATTTTCATGAACTAAGAACCTGTTAGAATCATTTTGAGTAAAAATATTTATGATTAATTATAATACTATAAGCAACTAGGCATGGTGTTAAATGCTTAAAATCCCTCCTGGAGGAGGGTTAGAAAGGGAAGGATGAATTTGGCAGATAGCTTGAGTTCAAGAGTTCTGAGGTACAGTTGTTATTATTAAGTCATTTCAATCATGTCTGACTCTCCATGACCCTATATGGGGTTTTCTTGGCAAAGGTACTAGAGTGGTTTGCCATTTCAATAATCTTGATGATGAAGACTTATGAGTAAATGTCAATTCAATTTTTAATGTTCTTTTCTCCCTCAGCAGCACATGTAGTGTTGGTCAGTTAATCATAGTTAGTTTGTGTTCATTGTGCACCAGAAAAATTGAATGCTTTGATGCCAAAAAAGTAAGATAGGGTTCTTATTTTTATGGAATTTATATTAATTTACAATTTATAATTACATATATATTACATTATATTATATTACATATAATTATACAATTACAATATAATTTATATTTATAATTTAACTTATAATCCAGTTACAGGCATGTACATGTACTTAACATTTACAAAACAATGTAGAAAATAAATATAGTATAATGTATAAAGTGACCCCCCAAAAAAAGAGCTCTAGTAAGACTTAGTAGCTAGTAAGTAGCTAGTAAGCTACACCAAGAGAAGAGAAGGTTAATCAGGGGAAGTTACCTGCAGAAGAATTTAGAGTTAGGTTTTGATTAAAATTAATCATTTTTTAAAATTAATCAGAGAATTACAGGATCATAGATCTAGAAAAAGAGGGGACCCAAACTCTTTATTTTACAGATGAGAAAACTTAGGCCCATATGGATTGACTTGTCCAAGCTTACACAATGAGTATCAGAAGTGGGATTTGAACCCAGGTACTCTAATACCAGAGCCAAAGATTTGTCCATTCTATCATACTACCTCACTTCTTCTGACAGAAGAATAAGGGATAACAAAGTCATGTATATGAAGGGTAATGATGGTGAGAAGTTTTGCTTGGAATGTATAGTCCATAATAATGAGGAATAAAGTTTGTGGCATCAAAGGTCTTTGCTGCAGGCTTTAGGGAAAGGGAAGAGGTCTTAGGAAGAAATGCCAGGTGGGCAACATTCAGCTAAATATTAGCCATTCCCTTATGATTATACACTCCTGAACTTCTAAGTGGTTTGCCCATGTAGACTTGGACAAGGGAACACACACAAGACAATCACCAGGAAACAACACAAATATCTGAGAAAGAAAAGGCTCCTGCAAAATCCTGGGTCATCATGGCTGGGCTAGTTCACTGCTTTAGGACTATCTTCCCAGGCTTCCTCTTGCAGCAGCTACTGATGTACCCTGAAGGATGAAAGGACAAATTTAGAAATAGAAGTGTTCCTCCCTGATCCACTTTTCCTCAAGTATACCCAGCTAATTACTACCATTTCCCAGTCCCCAGATACTTACCATCTCACATCTACTACCTATAGGAACACTAATATTTACACCCCAAGGAAATCTTTTGACTACACTCCCTGTTATTATCAGGTAATATGATTTACAGAGATTAGATAGATAGATGGATAAAATGTATTAAGTACTTACTATGTGCCAAGTGGTGCAGTGGTTAGAGTGCTGGGCCTAAAGTCAGCAAAACTCATCTTCCTGAGTTCAAATCTGGACTCAGACACTTATTAGCTGTGTGATCCTGGGCAAGTCACTTAATTCTATTTGCCTCACTTTCCTCATCTGGAGAAGGAAATGGCAAACCACTCCAGTATCTTTTCCAAGAAAATTCCAAAAGGGGCCATGAAGAGTCAGACATGACTGAAACAACTGAACAACAGAGCATACAAATAATTTTTATGCTAGATAGTACCTGTTGTCAAGGATCTTAATAAAGAAAAATAATACATAAATCAGAACTGGAAATTTGGAAGGAGGGCACACATAAGACTGCATGGTCTGGAGATATCTGAGTACTGTAGAGACCTGGCCCAGCAAGAAAAGGCCTAATCCAGCTTATAAAATCCCCAGAGGTTTGAAGGACAGAGCATAGTTTTCTACTGGAGAGAGAGTAGAGAAGATGTTCCAAGTGGAGACAGCTCCACTAGAGATATCTGGAAGGTTTTCCTAGGGAGTAGTAAATGATGGGAGGGAGCCTTCAATGTCAAGCAGAAGAATTTGGACTTGACATTTTAACTTATGTTATTTATTATAAATCATATTATACATAAAATATGTTATGTTATAACAATATAAAATATATATTATAACTTATTCTATTGTGTGTTCTTAAGAAGATTTCCCTCAAAAAAAGTTTATTATTTAATTTTACTAAAACTGAGATTTCATTGGCATATAAAATTCCCAATTGGGCAAATCCCCTTGTTAGTGTAGATGAGCACTTGTTCTTCCACTCATCTTGGAGAATTTTTTTTTTTGGTCAAGGGTCACACAATCAGCATGTATCAGTGGCAGAAACTGAACCCAGGTCTTCCTTTGTCAAGGAGTTGTCTATCCTCTCTATCAGTCAAGCCATACTTTCTCTCCTCCCTCAAAAGAGCAATGAGTTATAATCAGTTCAATTCAGTTCAATTTAATAAACCTTTATGAAGTACCTATTATTGCATAGAACTGTGCTAGACACTGGGAATGCAGAACTAGGTATGATGCAGGACCTCAATCTCAAGATTACAACCCAAGAGTGTAAATGTACTAAAAGCTTGCCTCCAAGTAGCAAGAAACTTTCTGAGTTTCCCCACTGTGGGATGCTATGCTAAGTTCTTTTTATTGCATAGAGATCACACTTTCCAGTTATTATACTAACCAGGAGGTAGTTTTTACCACTAATTGTCTTTGCTCCGTCTTGTTTCTGTAGGAGATAACTACCATACGCCTGGCTGCTGTCACTCTTTATGGTCACCTGCTTTCTTTTGTTCATAAAAAACCTGTGTTTGTGGATCAAGTTGAGAAAAGCTTGGGTTCACTTCTGATTCTTCTTAAAGACAACGATCCCCGAGTAGTTAAAGTAAGAACAATTGGGTTCTGTTGGAAATGGGATAGCCGGGCTCAGTTATTCAGGACCAGGCTTCTTTTGATCAAGAACCATAACTTCTCCTGCAGAGGCTCTCCAATGTCCATGTTGATTCAACCCAATTCAATGAAAGCTTATTAAGGAATTAGTGTGTTCTGGGCCCTATGCCAAGCCTTGGGGATTCAAAGATGAAAATGAAACAGTCCCCAAACTCCAAGAACTTACATTCTGATGTTTAAATAGAAAAATATAAGCAGATAATTAAATACAAAATATATACAAAAATGTGAAAATAATATCAAGAGGAAGAAAATTCTAATAGTTATTCTAACTAAGAGAATTCTAAGAAGCCTTGTAGATAAGTGTGTTTTGAAGGAAGCTAGATATTGTATGAAGTGGAAATAAGGAGGCATTACATTCTAGACACCTAAACAAGTCTCAAACATAGGAGATGGGTTAACCATGAATGGCCAGTTTGACCAATAAAGAGAGAAGGAAGGTAGAAATCATACTTTAGAGGGCTCTAAATGGGCAGCTAGGTGGCGCAGAAGTTAGAATGCTGGGCCTGAAGTCAGGAAGAGTCTTCTTGAGTTCAAATCTAGCCTCTGATACTTCCTACATGTGTGCCCCTAGACAAGTCACTTAATTTTGTTTACCTCATTTTCTTCATCTGTAAAATAACATGGAGGAGAAAATGGCAAACCACTCCAGTATCTTTGCCAAGAAAATCCCAAAAATGTGGTCTCGAAGAGTTGGACACAATTGGAAAATGATTGAACTGAAAAGTGCTAACCAGAGGATTTTGTATTTCATCCTGAAGGCAACTGTGAGCCATTAATGATTTTATAACCCAAGAGTCAGAACCAGGTGTCTCCTGATTTCAAGTCTTTCTCCTCTCGAATACACATCATATGTCCTAAGCACGTGGCATGCAAAAACAAGAACTAGATCATCCTTGACTTCAAGAAGATTACATTTTATTAGGGGGAAATTAAATGAACACATATAAGTACACATAAATATCTATGAAGCAATTCATGGAAAAGAGGGGAAGACATGTTTAGGATTAGTAAAATTCTCATTTAAGAAACTAACTATGAAAAGATCTAGAGATTTCAAGAGGTAGACAAGAGAATGGTATGTATTTTAGGCATAGGAAACACTGCAAAAGTAGGGAGATAAGGAGTGGAATGTCATGAGGGAACAGCAAAGAGTTCAGTTTGGCTGCTAGAACACAGAATGTGTGAAGGGGAATAATTCATAAAGTTAGAAAAATCCTCTGAAGATCAGTAGTGAAGGACTTTAAATGCCAACCAAAGGTAATTGTATTTTGCTCTCTAGGCTATAGGAATCCCTTGGAACATTCTGAGCAGGAGAATAATGAAGTTTGAGCTATACTTTAAGTACATCCCTTTGGAGAAGCTAAGTGGTACAATGGATAGGGCCCTGACTCCAGAGTAAGGAGGACCTGAGTTCAAATCTGCCTTCAGACACTTACTATGTGACCTGGGCAAGTCATTTAACCCCAGTGGCCTCAAAAATTAAAAAATGAATATCCTTTGTACAGTAACAACAATTTTATGCTTATGAAAAATTGTGAATGACTTAGCTGTTCTCACAATACAATGATCTGAGCCAATCCCAAAGGCCTCATGATGAAACATGCTATCTGCCTCCAAAGAAAGAACTGATGGCATCTGAATATAGACCAAAGCATATTATTTTTCTCTTTCTTTCTTTCCCTTTCTTCCTTTCTTTCTCTCTCTCTTTCTTTCCTTCCTTTCTTCCTTCTTTCTTTTTCTTCTTTCTTTCTAATTTTCCTCCTTAATATGAATAATATGAAAATATTTTACATGATTGCACATATATAACCTATATCAGATTGCTTACTATCTCAGGGAGAGGCGAGGAGGAAATGGGAGAGATAAATTTAGAATTCAAAACTTTTTTTGTTGTTGTTTTTTTGGAGGGCAGTTGGGGTTAAGTGACTTGCCCAAGGTCACATGGCTAGTTTTTGTGTTAAGTGTCTGAGGCTAGATTTGAATTCCTGATTCCAGGGCTGGTGCTCTATTCACTGTGCCACCTAGCCACTCCCAAAACTTTTTCTTAAATGTTAAAAATTGTTTTACATGTAATTGAGGAAAAATTTTAAAAAGACAAACAAGAATATCCCTTTGGTAGCTGTGTGGAGAATGGATAGTATGAATTAAGTAAGCTTCTTAAGGGCAGTGATTATTTCTTTACATTTCTTTGCATCCCCAGAATTTAGCACGGTGCTTGGCACATAGTAAGGGCTTAATAAATGTTTGCTGATTGATTGAATGACTATTGCAATAGTTGCCATACTTCATGTCATACTGCTTTCAGTATCTAGGTTGTTGAATTCCCTGACACAGTAATTCCACTTCTTTCAGAGTTCCAGAATTGTGCTTAGGGATTGCTCTTCATTCCTCCGGTCAGAGCCACTTAGGGAATTCCTAGAGAATCTTCAACCTGAGGGAGAAATCAACTTCCCCCAATTTTATGGTAAAGTCTACAATCTCTTGGTGAGTAAGCATGCTTGATTTAATTCTGTAGGACTGATGATTTGGGGGGAGAAGAGAAGAGACATGGAGAATGGCAGAATTAACCCAACTTTATTCAGCAATAATTTTGCCATAGATATCATGAAACTATACTAAAGGAGAATGAACAATCTATCCAGGAAATTATTTGATTGTCATCTATTGCTTTTTATTTTTTAATTAGTTAACATTTTGAAAGCAAAAGAAAATAGTATCATAGAAGGTTAAGTAACTACCAGAGACTTGAATTGTTTAGAGCTACTACTCATTGTTAACATCAATCAACCATCAAAAAATATTTATTACTCTAATGTTTAATGACTCTATGTCAGAACATGTTAGGTTTTAGGGAGGGATGACAAAGAAGGATAACACATGGTTCTTCTTCTCTAGAGCTTACATTGGTATATATTAGGTGATTAATAAATGTTTGTTGACTGAATGGTTGATGGACTCTGTTGTTATTAGTCATATCCAACTCTTTGTGACCCCATTTGAGATTTTATTTGCAAAGATACTGGACTGGTTTGCCATTCCTTCTCCAAATCATTTTATAGATGAAGAATATATTTTTATTTTATTTATAAAAAATAAATATTTTATATATTTATAAAAATAAAATATTTTATTTTGTCACAAAATAAAATATTTTATAGATGAAGATGAAAATATAAATATTTTATAGCTAAAGAAACTAAGGCAAACAGGGTTAAATGAGTTGCCTAAGCATCCCACAGCATATAGATACACACATATCTACATATATATCTACATATATATATACATACACATATACATATACCCACATATATAATATACATACATATATATCAATATAAAGAAGAATGCTCTAATAATTAAAACTGTACAGAAACAGAATGTGTTACCTCATGAAGTAGTGAGTAGAGGTGTTTTAATAAAGGCTTTTTACTTTTTTGTTTTGCAAAACATAGTAATTGCTTATTTAAAATGCTTGTTATAATTGCATGTAATTATTGTTACTTTGGATGAAATAATATATATTCTAAAATTTGTCACTTTTAATTTGTAATATGGTAAATACCAATAGATATGACCCACATAAGCAAAAGCTATTTTGTCCTCAATAATTTTAAAAAAGTGTAAAAAGTAATCCTGAGATCAAAAAGTTTGAGAATTGCTTTTGAAGAGACAGTTGATATTTTGGGTAGGATTTAGATACAGTGTCTTCTACCTTACCTACTAATAGATCGTCTAGGATTCTATGAAATAAGTTAGATAACAGCAGGGCTATCTGGAGCCAGTTTAAACCACCTCACAAGAGCTAACTTTAAATTTTCAGTGTGAACATCCATTTATACCTCATAAATCAGCAAACACTACAAATCAGTTGGATTTTTTTGTTGTTGACTGTCTAGACTTAAAGTGATGGGGAGAAATGTAAAAATACAGACTAAATTTAAAAGTATGTCATGTTCACTTTTTTTTTCCCTCGGGAGAACCAATGGTTAAACATTTCCCAGAATATAACTGGACAGTATTATTCATAAAGAGGTAAAGTAATGATAAAAGGCCAGCCTGTGAGCCAAGAAGATCCACAGTTAAGCCCTTCCTTTGAAATACAGTTATCCCTTCCACATCTCAGGGGTTTGGGAGTGTCTCTGGTAGTTACTTAACCTTCTATGATACTATTTTCTTTTGCTTTCAAAATGTTAACTAATTAAAAAATAAATCCATAAATCCTGCAATCCAGAAAATCCATGTAAAATTTTTTGGCCCTCCCTTTATGTAGAGAAAAAGTCTGAATTATTATGGCATTAAAGATGAAGTCTGTTGATATTATACACTACTATACATATATTTTACACATTTCTGAGTTTTTAAACTTTCTCTGTGTCATCTGATGGCCTTTGTGAGTTGTCTGAGGCTTCTGCAAAAATCCCCAAAAATTCACATTTAATTTTTTTATGTCAACCCATGATATAGTGAAACTATGATGGTGAAAGTCATGATGCGGAAAGGATAATTGTATACTGTCTATGTAACCATAGGCAAGTCATTAAGCCATTCAGTTCACCCAGGCAACTCTCAGACCATAAGTTACAAATGAATTGCTGAAGTACACTGGTAGAGAGAGTTTTGATACTGGGAGTTTGACACATGAAAATATAGGTTCAGATTCTGCTGCTCTTGCAAAAAAAAAAGGTATAATAATGCTCAGTTATGTAGTATACGCTAAAAAAAATGCTGTAAAAGTTCAGGTGGAAATGAATTCATCAAGGTCTGAAATACTTTATGGAAGAGGTAGGATGTAAGCTGGAGAATACAAAGCATTTATATAGATGGAAGGAAGAAGGAAAAAGCATTTCTAGCAGAGGGAGCACAACCAATGGAGATGGGAATTAGCATATTTAATGGATAGTAAAGGTCCAGTCCATAAGATAAAAGAATATACAATGACGGAGAATTATTCTTTGTTGTTTTTTTTTTTTTGAAGAATGGTCTTATAAGAATGGGGCTCCATTGGTTATTTCACCTTGCTTAAATATAATTACTTTTGTTAAGTAAGAACACTTCTTACTCAAATCAGTCAACCAGAACTGATTGTGACCATTGTCTATATTACCCCTTGAATTAATCAAAGATGTTACAGGGTGTTATAGGCCATTTCAGAAGGGGTCACTTATTTTTTGTCTGCTGCCCTACTAAAATGCCCGGTGACTGACATATCCAGGAAAACTTGAATTTGAAGTATTTGTATGTATCTTCTAGATGGAAGAGTATTCAGAAAATGAAGATGAAACATTAATGTCAAAAGCAGCATCAGCCGCTGAGATCCGCTGTGAGCAAAAACACTTTCTTTCTGAAAATAACCAAAAAGTAGGGTTGACTCTAAGAAAAATTGTGAAGCTGACCACATGTGTTTTTGGTGCCCTGAACTCTTTCCATCCCTTGACTGCTAAATCCAATCCAATCTGAACACATACAAAGCAGAATATTTTTTTCATGCCATTAAGGGAGGTACATTGACATCTGAGAATGAAATTTCCTAGATGAAATTAAAATCTATCTTTAAGAGCAAGTTTTTAATAATTCATTCAATCACTAAGTATTTAATAATGGTCTACTAGGACTATGCTAGGCATTGAGGATACAGAGGCAAAAATGAAGTATCCTTTGCTTTCAAGGAGTTTACTTTCTATTGAGAGACCCAACATATTCTCCACCCCGGCAGTAGTGACTAGAGAGCTGGTCTTAATGCCAGGAAGACCTGAATTTTCTTCTAAGTACACTTTTACATGAACATGTTGAACATACTTGTGTTCCTAAAGAGTAACCCTAAAGAGACACTTAACCTTCTTCAGTCTCAATTTCCCCATCTGTAAAATGGGAGTTGGACTAAGTCAGGGGTCAGAACCTGTGGCCTCGAGGCCACATGTATCCCTCTAGGTCCTTGAGTGCAGCTTTTGGACCAAGTCCAAGTTTTACAGAACAAATCTTTTTATTAAGGAGATTTGTTCTGTGAAGTTTAGATTGAGTCAAGGGGTCACACTTGAGGACCTAGAGGGCCACATTTGGCCTTGAGGCCACAGGTTCCCCACCCCTGCCCTACTCTATGCTCCCTATCAAAACAATTTTGTAGGGTTGTCACTAGAATGATTAGAAAGACCTTGTATAGGAAGAAGCTACAACTTTACCTGAGCTTTAAACTAAGTCAGAGATGCTAAGAGGTACAGATAGGAAAGAAGTGTATTCTAGGCATAGGGAATAATGGAATGCTTGTGCATTGGTATATGGGAGATGGGACATAATATGAACAAAGAAGGAAAATGTCCTGTGTGAGTGTGAGGAATGTTAAGGATACCAATTTGGCTGGTCCGTAAGATCTGTGAAAAGGAGTAAGTAATGTGATGCTCTCACCAGCACAGAGGTGGTGCATTTCCATAGATGGTTTTCTGTAGAGCATAAGATCATCAGGTGATTTTCAAATCATTTTATGGGAATAAAAAGTCTAATGCCCAAAAGGATTGCTGCTCCCTTTTACCCACATCTCCAGAGTGACTTGGTTCTTGACTGCTAAATCCAATCCAATCTGAAGATATCTTAAGTACTAATTACATGCAAGGACCTGTACTCAGTTCTGGAGCCTGTATCAGCAATGCCATATTCACAATGCCTATAGAGATGACAAATATGCTGATATAATTATCCATCACAAAATACGTCAGGTTTGCCATTTGGGGAAATAAACTAGAAAATTTATTAAGATACCAAAAGACTGAGTCCCAAAACCAGAAAGTGAAAGCCATCAGAGTAGTTATGATATTGGCACAGGTAGATAAAGTAGAAAGCACCCACATTTTCAAGCCTTTAAAACAGAACAGGCTACCTCAGGCAAAGGTCCTCCTCTCCCCACTCACAGCAACCACCCAGTGTCCTGGAAGTGTGCTCCCAGCAGCTCCAGCCCCTGGCAGTCCTCAGCAGGAGTCCTAACTCAAAAAAAAAAAAAAAAAGGCAACCGCCGCCAACTGCCAACTGCAGGACCGTTAGCTCGGCTTTTCACTTTCTCTTGCTCTGCTATGTCAGCACGTCCATGGGGCATGGGAGATCTTTAAATCCCATAACCCTTACAGAGCCATAAATAAGTAAATAAACAAATTAGTAAATAAATGAATGAATGAATAGATAGAGAAATAAATGAATAAATAAGTAAATAAATAACTCCACCTCTTGTTATGTGGTCCTCAGGCTTCATGGAGCAACAGGATATGAAAATCTGCCCATCTGGGAACCCTAAGGAATTCTTGTACTTGTAAGTTCTTGGATCCAGGAGGCTAAATTCCTGATGCTCAAGCACTTCATCAAACCCCACTTATCTGTAATTGATGCTATTTTCATCCAATTTGGGCTCAAGTTAACTTTTGTGCTATGAATGAATGAATAATTCACTAAGCAAATTAAGAGAATGTATAAGACTGGAGAATGGTAGAGAGGAGGGCAGTATATTCAACCCACCTGAAGACCAAGCTAGAACTGAACAATTTCTGGAGGACTACACAGCTTGCCTGCTGATGCCATCACTTCAGATATTTCATGAGCAGTTTCAGTAGTTAAATATTATAGTCATGTGTCCACTAAGCATTCATTGAATTCCTACTCTGGGCAACACTATGGAGATATGAATGGGATGAATAAGGCATAATTTCTGTTCTCAAGGAGCTTACAGTTTAATAATGAAGGATAAGAGGAACAAAAAATTCTAACATAAGGAAAAATATGGTTAAGTGCCATTGGAGAAGAGCAAAAGAGGTAGTGTGTTTAGTGGAAAGAGAATTTGTTGTTAAAGGGTATATGAGTTCAAATCCCAGCTCTGCCTACTTACTACCTGAGCAACTCTGGACACCTCCCTGGGCCTCATTGAGTTTCCTGGTTGTAGATAAGGCAATTGGACTAAACAACCACTAAGACCCCTTGTAACTCTAAACCTATGATCCACACCAATCATTGAAATAAACCTTAACTTCATTGTCCAGGCCTACTAAATCCTCTTGGTTTCTCCAAAACCAAAGTTACATTGGTGTGTCCTTCCAGGTTGTATATTATCTGCCCAATCTAAGAGTACTATTGGTGGCATAAGACCTAACCCTCCCAGAGGTAGCCCTTGTGGACAATTGTACAATCTTGGCTTTATATATTGACTTAGAGGGAGTAATTTGGGGTGAAGGTGGAAGGATTTCAGGGAAAAGGTGATAGGTCTTAGGCATATTAAGAATTTCATGCTAATTTTTTACTGTTCTACACTCTAGGCTGTAGCCCAATCCTGGATACAAGAACCCTGTGACGAAGACATATCCCTGGCCACTCCATAACCAAGAGGCTCCTATTCCAGATTCAGAAGAAGCTTTTTCAGCCCCTTCAGAAGAAACAGAATGACCTTTATGGCCCCTGGCAAGCTTTAGAGATTCTAGGAAGGCATGATGACTGACCCATTTCCCAAAAACAATGAAGAAAAGAGGGGTTGAGGGCTAGGGTCAGGACAAGGGATTGTATAAATTCAGTTATCCAGGGGAAAATAATTGTTATTTTGATGATGCTTATATGAATTTAAATTATATCATTAAATATTAATAAATGGTTGTAGTTCTCTTCAGATTTTTGCTTAAGGCAGCAGGCATAGTGGGTTGACTTTCAGGCTCACAGATCCAATTCAAATCGTATCCCTGACCCTTTCTAGTTGTATTGCCCTAGCTAGAGAACTGATCTCCCTCTGACGCTTAACTCCCTAAGTCTAGCTAGCAGTAAGGGTTGCAGGGGTGGAGTGGAGGTGTGGGGATGGGTGTTGGAGGGAGGGCAGTCCTTATACTAAAGAATTCATAGATCCTAATCTTATACCTTCAAATATAGCTTTGGCTGCTACAGTATAAAGAGTAATGAGTGCAGTAGTATCAGAAATCAGACCTAGAAAATAAAGCAGGTAAAAGGTGATGTGGGCAAGCAGGGATCCTAACTCTGCTATAAGACAAAAAGGGGGGTGGGGAGAGACTGTCCAGATGAATATAGCCATCAATAATTCAGCACGTGGAGTGGATCCTCCCAAAATATTCATCCCATAGGAGTTTTCAACAACCAATTCATCACAAATCATTCATCTCCATCCTCCAGGAGGTAAGAAAGTTCAGGTACAGACCCTCCCTAGGAAGGTACAATGGAAGCCCCAAAGTCTCCCTTCTTCTCCTATCCCAAGCTCACCCATTTGATCATGGAATTCTCTTGATCAATCCTGTCTCCTGCTCACATATTCCAAAAAACTCCTTGAGATGAGATTCTGAACCTGTTGGGAGAAATACAAACTATATGTATTCTAGGACATGTTTAGTAGGAACAGGGAAGGGAGTATATTTAAAAGATTTTTCTTTTTTTATAATGGCAACAGATCACTGCTTATTTTTTTTTCTCAAGCCAAGCACACAATTCATAAAGTGGAGGCAGAAATCTGAGAGTGAGGTAAGGAACTAGAAGATAAGAGTCCCAAGCTAAAACCAAAATTACTGTAGCTACTATGACTAGGAACTCCCAAACAAATAAATATTCATCAAGCCAACAAGTTGGAGCATAAACAAGTACCAACCCCAGCCAACAGCTTCCTTACATGATGATGAGGTCAAAAAAGGCTAGGATTGAGAAAAAATTCATGGGGTTTGGCTATTAAGATCAGTGGTAACTTCAGAGAGAGCAGTTTTAATTGTGAAGAAATCAGAAACCAGATGACAAGAGGCTGAGAAGTAGTGAGAGAAGAAGAAATGGAGGCAAAGACAGTACAGTTTTTCTTTTTTTCTAGGAGTTTGGTTATAAAAGGGAGGAGAGAGATAGGATGATACTAACTTGAAGTGATGATGGGGTTAAGTGAGGGTCTTTTAGAGATGGGAGAATGAGGAATGGGCCAGTAGATACATTTCCAGGTAGCAAAGAATTAGACAGCAGAAATGTAGAAACTGAAGAATTGGGGTGTGGGAGAGGCAATGAATTGGTTGGAGAATCCAGAAATGAATTCATCATTGAGCATCTCCAATGTGTCAGGTTCTATAGATTCAATGACAAAATGACTGCCCTCCAGGAGCTTACAAGGACACAAGGAGAAGCAGGGGTCTATCTGAGGGATGCTACTTTGTTAGTCACTCCTTTTTCAGATACAGAGTTGGAACCCAAGGGGCGGGGCGGGGGTGGGAGGGGAAGGACAAGAATCAAATTTGCCCACTGTTGTCACCCCCTTAAACTCACCAAAAGTATGTTTTAACAAATATAAAAGCTTATATCAAGAGAAAAAACAGTCCTCGAATCACATGCCTCAAGAGAATTAACCCGGCTGATGGCAGCACAATTGTTCACAATTGTCTACGTCGACTAGGCACCTTTCACGGTCAAGGCCAGTAACAGTAAAAGGAGTGGCTCCCCAGGCAGCAGGACGCTGGGAGGGGGAAGTGGAGACGAGGAGGAGCCACGCTCCACATTGGCCAATACTTGGGTGCGACCGCCCCTGACCCCACCCCAGCTCCACCTCCTAAGTCCCGCCCAAGCTCTTTCTCTGGAGCATCTGCTCCCACCCCCACCCTTCCCTCTTTCAGCTGATTGACAGAAAGTCTGGCCACTTCGGACAGCTCCTTCCTTTAAGCCTTAGGGAAGGTGGGTCAGGACGTGTCAGGTGCTGTACAGAGCGTCCGGAAACCTGCAGGTGAGCGGGCTGTGGGTCTGTGCTGTCCCTCGAATGCCTTTCTTCACCACCCCACCCCCCACTCCCTGGGATCCCTGGTCTACTGGGGCGGGAAAAGAGCCCTTGACCCTTCTCATCCCCCGCCCTCCCAGTTTGAGGCCGGAGATTTAGAGCCCGGGGAGGGGGAATGGATTTCCCTTGTTTCTCCCGGGAATCCACACTGCGTCTGCATGCTCATACACTCACGCACATTAAGATTCGATTCCCTGTATGCATGTTCATGCATACTCACATATATATGGAATGCATCCTGCACACAAACGCGTATGCACACGCAGCCCACGGGGCATGTAAACATACACACTCGGGCGCTCCGGCACACACCAACAGAACCCACCTTGTAAACACACGCCTTATATAATACCTGTGCGTGATGTTGGGGAAATGAGAATTCATCACCCAGTACCGACTACTGAACTATCCTGAACAAAGATAGATTAAGTAACTGGCAGCGCCACCCCCCAGCCTTCAACTCAGACCCCTAGGTCCTGGTTCTTAGTCCTTTTTCATTTCCTCTGTAAACCAAAACTAAATTTCTCCTCCCCTCTTCCGCCCACCCTTGGGCCTGTGTTACCCCCACCCCCCTAAATCCACCTCTTCGCTTGCACTGTTCCCTAGTGGGTTAAGAGAATTCGGATCTAGGACACAGCAGAATCGCATTTCTCGCTGCACCATAGCTAGTAGAGCAGAAAGAAGCTCCGCTTTGTCTCCTTCCCACCCCCTGCTTCCCTTTTTAGTGGAACAGGCTAGGTTGATGTCACTGATGTGGCAGTTCCTGCTACAAAACACTAGAAAAAAGCTATTTAAAAAAAAATGTAACCTTTCTCTAACTTGTTTTGCTGGCCAGCAAAAACAAATGCCCCTCCCCCTTGTCCACCGTTTCTGACTTTTGCAACAAATTAGAGGAAAACCAGAGGTGTTTCTCATAAACCATTTTAGCTGTGGGCTTCATAATAGAGGTTCGGTTTGATCCTCCTCCAACTCTGTCATGTTTGGGGAAGTCGGAATGGGAGAAGAGAAGATGGAGAGCAGAAACTAGCCCCCAAAATGCAAAAATGTGCAGCTTATGAGAATGAGTCGGTTTGTGTTTATGGAGATCTCGGTTCTACATTTACATGCAATGCACTTAAAAAAGTATGTTCAGGAAAGCAGGATTTTTGTTCTGTGCATAATTTGGTGGGTATATTCAGTAACAGCCAAAAGTAAAAGAGAAAGATAATTCATTAAATAATTCTGAGGTAATAATACTTCCTTAATAAAGGTGGTTAGGCAGAAAATTATTTGGGAGTACCTTGTGATCTGATTTACCAGCAATAAATGCTTACTGAAGCTTGGTGAACCTTGCCCTCTTCATAGGTATAGAGCTGGGAGGGACCCTAGAAGTAGGTGATATTAGGGAATTGAGAACTTATTAACCAGATGAGGTTGCTTGCTCCTCAAGGAGGATAGATTGAATACTTGAGGTAGTCAGAGGCTGGTCAGTAGAGGGCTGGACCTGGAGTCAGGAAAATCTGAGTTCGAATCCACCTTCATATGCTAACTAGCTGTGTAACTCCAGGAAAGTCATTTAACCCCTCTCAGTTTCCTTATCTGTAAAGTAGTGATAACAGCACCTCCCTCACAGGGTTGTGGTAAAGATTGAGCCTGGCACACCATATTTATTGTTGTTCAAACTTGTCCAACTCTTTGTGACCCCATTTGGGTTTTCTTGGCAAAGATACTGGAGTGGGTTGCCATTTCCTCTCCAGCTCATTTTACAGATGAGGAAACATAGGCCAACAAGGTTAAGTGACTTGTCATACAGCTAGGAAGTGTCTGAGGCCAGATTTGAACTCAGGAATATGAATCTTCCTGACCCTAGGCCTGATACAATGTCCCCTGCACCACCTAGCTGCCCACCATAGGTGTTTTATAAATTGTTCCTTTCTCCTTCCCTAGAGGTCATCAAGTCTAACCTGATTTGATACATAAGTATATAACCTCAGAGTGATTTATATGCCTAACTCATGGCCATACAAGCAATAGTGGCAGAGCTGGGATTTGAACTCATGTCCTGCTGATTGCCAAGTCTGGTTTTCATTCTGCTATATCATATCATTAAGTTGAACAATGAGATACAATCATTTAGGCCAAAGGTATAGCTTGTCTCTACATTTCAACTTTAAATGTTTAACAAGATCGTGTTTCTTCTTGCCCTTTCAATGAGCCGGAGAGGGTGAGAATTTACAACTAAAGATAAAAATTCAATTTAAAAAAGGTATTTAGCAAGGATTTATTCCTTAATATTGAAAGTTTCTTATTAGTGGGATCCATATCAGTAACTGCTTAGTTAATATCTTGAGCTCTTTACAACCTGGACCTACCCAACCTTTCCAGCTTTATTGTAATCCAGCCAAACTGACCTTCTTTCTACTGTTGCTCATCTAATAATAATAACAATAGATAGCATTTAAATAGTGTTTTCCATATGCTACCAAACTTGATCCCAACAACCACAGTGTGAGATAATGCCATTATTGTCCCAATTTTGCCAGTGAGGAAACAGAAAGAAAAGCAAATTGGGTTGTTGTTCATTTGCTTCTCGGAACCCCATTTTGGGGGTTTTCTTGGCAAAGATACCGGGGTGGTTTGCCATCTCCAGTTCATTTTACAGATGAGGAACGGGTAACCAGAGTGAAGGGACTTAACTAAGGTCACACAGCTAGTGAGTGTCTGAGGTCAAATTTGAACTCAGGCCTTCCTGACTCCAGGGCCAGTAATCTACCCATTCTATCACCTAGCTACCCCTTAGTAAGTAAAGTGCCTAGGGCTGGACTTGAACTCGAGGCTTACTAACTCCAAGTAAAACATTCTAGCCCCTCCACCAGCTAGCTGCCTTTCTGTCTAGATACAGGACACTTCGTTCTTTCTCTTCCCTATACCCAACCTTGAACTAACTGTCCTTATGCCCAGAATGCAATTCCTCTTCACCTCTGACTCCTAGGCTCCCTAGTTTCCTTCAAAACTTAATTCTAGTGCCTTTTTTTACATGAAGCCTTTCCTGATTTCCACCCCACCTCAGCTGCTAGTGCCTTCTTCCTAAAATTGGATTTCACATATATCCGTATTGTGACTCTCCATAGAGAATGCTCTTTGAGCACAATGACTATTTTGTTTTTTACTACATACCCGGTGGCTAGTTCGATGTGTAACCATAGGTGCCTGATAGATGTTTGTCAGTTAATTTATTACAAGCTCGTTTTGTGTGATCCATGTGGCCCAGAAAGCTATTCTTGGGGCCAGCTTCTTAATTGCTAAGACTAGACCTGCCTGTTGATTGCAGAGTTAAGGCATTAGAAGCTAGTGCTTTTTTTAAATAGATGTCAGATCCAAGAGGAATTGGGTTTTGTTGTAGTTGTTGGTTTGGAAGAAAAGCTGCAGTGTCATGCTTAGCCTTTAGAATGGTTTAGAGAAATTTTCACAGGATGGAGGCATAGTGACTTTGTGAAAGCCTCCTTTTTTTTCACTTGAATGATCTTACTTTCTCATTATTTGAGGATCTCTGATGCATGTGGTATTTTTGACTTTGTCATTTGCCATTTGTCGAAGGAGCAAACTCTTTGAGGGAAGGAATGTGTTAAAACTGTATCTTGTTCTGGTTCCCCTTATCACTCTGCTGCCTCTGGTTAATATAGTTATGCTGTTCAGTCATTTCAATCATGTCTGACTCTTTATGAGCCCATTTGGGGGTTTCTTGGCAAAGATACTGGAGTGGTTTGCCATTTCCTTCTCTAGCTCATTTTACAGATGAGGAAACTGAGGCAGAGTTAAGTGACTTGCCTAGGGTCACATGGCTAGTAGGTGTCTGAGGCTAGATCTGAACTCATGAAGATGAGTTTTCCTGTCTCTAGGCCTGGTTCTCTATTCCTCTATCCACTGCACCACCAGCTGCCTACATATAAAGAGAGAGGGAGGGAGGAAGAGAAATATTAGAAAGGTATCTTAAAAGTGTAACCTTTTGTCTAATTTATTTTGTTGGCCAGTGAAAACAAATGACCCTCTCCCTTGCCCACCATTTCTGACTTGTGTAACATATATGTATGTATGCATTCACATACATATATTCTTGACAGTTTTCTGTCTACTGTTTCAGCAAATTTCTCAGATAGAAACAAAGGCAGAAGAAAGTGCCTCTACCAATGCAGATTACCACCTTCTTTGTGCCTTAGAGTCTTAGGGAGTTGCCTAATTTACTTAGGTATGGCTTGATAACATTAAAGACATTGAAATTTTAAATTCTTATCTTTTAACAAGTTAGTTTTATGCTTTAAAACTGAAACAAAACCCATAATTCTAACCCTGGTCAACCACCTTTCCAAAAGAATGATGGTCACAGAAGAGAGGATGTATGAGACAGAACCCAAATCCATTAATCATTTTAAACATAGTGGTGGAAATAGACTTTCCAGTTAAAGTTGTATACTTGAAAGCTTATCTTGTAAACTTGAGAAATGTTCAGATGATGCATTGTACTGGGTATAGCATTCATTAGAGAAGTGGGATATTTGTGGCTGATCTCTATTAGACATTGTAAACAACCAGACCAAAGGAGGAAGAGAGAAGAGAATTCTTAAAGCTAACAACAAACCCAAAGTTGGGAAGATATCAAAAAAGCATTGCAAAAAAAAAAAAAAAAAGAATTACTGGTTTAGATGAATATAGTGCCCAATAATTATAATCCTACTGCTGTCCCATAGTAAACACAGAATGTTTTATGACTGTTTACCAGACTAATTAGCTTATCAAAAAATTTGAACTTGGCATATTGGGAAAAAAAACTTTTTTCCCCTTTAGAAACACATTTGTTAATGTTATTATTAACATTTGGTGCCGTGGGAAGAGAACTAAATTTGAAATCATAAGAACTAGGTTCAAATCAGATCTATCACAGAACCAAATCTAATAAGCTGAAAACAGCAGGACTACATCTAAAGTCTACTTTGAGCTAAAAAAAAAATCAATCACAACTTCTGGATAATGAAGACTTGGCTAGATTGTTCATAAGAAGACAACATGGGAGTTTTAGGAGATCTTTGATGGAACTGAGGTTGGACTCCTGGAATGGGATTAAAGGTGGGAAATAGCTGAAGGCTACCTAGAGATGATAGACAATGGAGGTCTAGGCTAGTTTAAGGGTAACCGACTTGGTTATAAGTATTTTGATAGGATCTAGGGTGGAAACTAGCTGGACAAAGGAGGGCTAGGCTAGGTTAAGAGTAAAAGATTTGGGCCTAGCAATAATGAAGGCCATATGGCCTCAGGCAAATTCCTCATCTAGTGGGAAGATTCAGTTCAAGGGCTTTCCTAGAGCTTGTAACCCATCAAAGATACTAGAGTGATTTGCCATTTCCTTCTCCAGATCATTTTACAGATGAGGAAACTGAGGCAAACAGGATAAAGCGACTTGCCCAGGGTCAGAGTGACTCTGTCGTAAGTGTCTGAGGATGGATTTGAACTCAGGTCTTCCTAATTCCAGGCCTGGAGCTCTATCCACTTGGCTACCTGTCTTTTTAAGTACTTAGTATATTCCAAGCACTGTGCTAATGCTGAAAATACAAATATAAGCAAAAGAGAGTTCCCTGCTTATATTCTGCATTATGTACATTTAAGCGCTTACATTTTAATGTGGGAAAACAACACATAAAAGGGAGAGTGACGGTGGAGAAAGAAAGTGGGGAAACCCAGAGTCAGAAGCAGAGCAGGGAAGGGAATGAAGTGGGAGTGGCCTGGGCCTATCTCCAAAATGGACATCCCAGGAGGAACTCAGGAAAGGGAGAAGGGAAGCTGGAAAGACTGGAGGAGGTTACAAGGGTGAGAAGGCCCCAGGCCCTGAGGGAAATCCCAGGGTAAAAAGGCAGCTGAGGCTCGAGGTAGATGCTGTAGGATCCACTTTACAAAATAGAAAACAGCCCTCAGAGAGGTTAAATGACGTGCTTTGGGTCATATGGCTCCTAAGATTTGAGGGTGAGATTTGAATCTCCTATCTTCTTAACTTCAAGTCCAGTACTGTGTATACAGTGTCCAGATCAAGCCAGGCCCCATGGTCCTCTGCTCTGGTTAGAACACATGCTGATTATAGTATTCAGTTCAAGGTACCGCATTTTAAGAATGTTGACAGGCTGGAGTATATCTCTAAGTGTGTAACTAGGATGAAACAGAACTGAAAACCAGGAAACTGGGGCTCTTTAGCTTGAAGAATAAAAAATAAGGATATGACTGCTGTCTTCACGGATCTGAAATGCTGTCTGGTGGGAGAAGGATTTACTTGGATCCAAAAAGAAGAACTCTAGTCAGACTCTGTAGGGTCTGATGGAAGTTCAGATGGAAACTGTGGAGAGGCATAGTCTAGGCAGATACAAGGAAAAAACATCCTTGCAGTTAGTTCAAAAGAGGAATTGGGATGCCTTAGTAGGTCATGAGTTCTTTGTTATTCAGTGCCTTCAGAGAGACAAGATGAATAGTTGTTAGAGGTATTTTAAAGGGGGAGTCCTATTTGAGTAGTCAGGGTTAAATGACTTGCCCAGGGTCACACAGCTAGTAAGTGTCTGAGGCTAGATTTGAACTCTGGAAGATGAGTCTTCCTCATTCCAGGCCCAGCACTCTATCCACTGTACCATCTAGCCTCCTCATTTGAGTATAGATTGGCCTTGATAAATTATCAAGCCCCTTCCAACAATGAGATTGAAGTTTCTGAGCAGTTACCAGTATTCTTTAGCAGAGGGAGTTCCCTCTACAAAAGAGGTCATGGTCCCTCTCCTTATCCCTGATCCAGGGACAAGGGTCACTAAAGTTCCAGAGTTTAAAGGGAACAGGTTCTCATTTTTCAAATACTATTTGTCTGCTTTAGAAACATTTTACAAATTGAATTCTAACATCAGTAGGCAGAAAGCTAGAGTTTATCCAATTTTTGTGCTGCTTAAAAATATATTCAATGAAGGATTGGTTAAGAAAGAAAAATAAAAACAAATAATCCTTCCTTTGTAGGCAAACCTTTTTTAATTATTAAAATGAGATTTACTTGAGGGGTATATCTGACCATTTTGCTTAGTAGCATGGATAACTGAGACATAGCTATTTACTTTCTTAAATAGTAAAACACTCTTAAGAGAAGAGCTCTTTACATGAATTAAATCCCTTTGAAACTGGATGTGGGGCCTATCCTGAGGCACTCATATATCTGCTAAAGGCTAAGGTCTGGCTAATGTCTACTGCAGGAAAAAAAACAACCCTAGAATTGTTTTTCCACTTTTTATTTCTCGTTCAAAAGCTAGTAGGTGTTTTAAGTGAGAGTTAGTGCTTTAATTCTAGTCCCCCAAGTGAATAAATGAAAAGCAGACAGTATATTATTAATGTCTTTGAGTTTCAGAGGCTCATCTGTTTATTTTCCTGTGACTAGGTGATACAGTAGATTGAGTGCTAGACCTGCAGTCAGGAAGACTAATCTTCCAAGTTCAAATCTGGTCTCAGACACTTACTAACTGTTAACCCTATTTGCCTGTTCTTCATCTGTAAAAGAAGATGAAGAAAATGACAAACCACTCCTGTATCTCTGCCAAGAAAACCCCAGACAGGGTCATGAAGAGTCAGGCATGACTAAACAAAACAACATACTCTCAAAGATAGAATTTTTTTTCTTTTAGATTTTTCTTTTTGCTTTTTGGAGGGGGGAAAGCAGGGCAATTGGGGTTAAATGACTTGCCTAAGGTCACACAGCTAGTTTTGAGTTAAGCGTCTATGGCTGGATTTGAACTCAGGTCCTCCTGACTCCAGGGCTGCTGCTCTATTCACTGCGCCACCTATCCACCCCTAATGAAGATAGAATTTTTAAAAAAATTAAAAACTTAACAAACAGCTTCAGGAATAGAAGTACGCATAAAAGTGTAATTAATGAATTTGCATATTGTTTTCCCTGCTGCCAAGATGCCTGACTTTTTAGTCTACTCATAAAATATGTTTATGTATGCATATATAGAATATACCTTGTTTTAGCAGTAGAAGTGCTCTAGAAAAAGTTTTTGTAAAGCAAACCTTATCTTACACGATCTAAGGGAGTTAACTACTTTTTTTTTTTTTTGCTTTTTGGAGGGCAGTTGGGGTTAAGTGACTTGTCCAAAGTCACACTGGTTTTTTGTGCTAAGTGTCTGAGGCCAGATTTGAACTCAGGTCCTCCTGACTCCAGGGCTGGTGTTCTACTCACTGTGCCACCTTAAAGGAGTTCTTTTATAAAAATGCTAAAAAGCAAGAAAAAATAGCTTTTAATTTAGTTAAGGGCCTCCTAATCATAGATATATGGTTTGATTCACTAGTAAATACAGAGGGTGCTCTGCTCTGCTTCACAGTCCATAATAGAAAAAATGAACCCTCCTTAATCATTTCTGGAGGATGGAGATATGTAATCACTGCGAATCACTACAAAGTTTTCAGAGCAATTGAAGCTAACATGCCTGTGTTTATTCTACAGATTGTTTTTGGAAAATGGATTCAAAGTTCTGCCATGTGTTGTTCACACTCTCTGCATTGACATTTTCAATCACGTTTTCTCACCAACAAGATGAACAGAAAGTTCTGCTTGTTTCTTTTGATGGATTCCGCTGGGATTACATCTACAGAGTCCCCACACCCCATTTTCATTATATCATGGAGTATGGTGTTCATGTCAAGAAAGTCACTAATGTTTTTGTTACTACGACTTATCCTAATCACTATACTTTGGTAACTGGTCTCTACCCAGAGAGTCACGGCATAATTGCCAATGACATGTATGATTCTACCTGGAATGAAACCTTCTCCTTGGAGGACATGAAGATCTATGATTCAGAATTTTGGGAAGATGCAATTCCAATATGGATTACAAATCAAATAGCAGGCCATGACACTGGTGCTGCGATGTGGCCTGGGACAGATGTGAAAATACATGAAGAATTTCCTACTTATTATATGCCTTACAATGAGTCTGTTTCATTTGAAGACAGAGTCTCAAGAGTTATTGAATGGTTTAAATTAAAGAAACCTATAAATCTTGGTCTTCTTTACTGGGAGGATCCTGATGAGATGGGCCATAATTTAGGTCCTGACAATCCACTCATGGACTCTGTCATTTCTGATATTGACAGTAAGTTAGGATACCTCATTAAAGAGTTGATGAAAGAAAAGTTGTGGAATACCGTGAACCTAATTATCACAAGTGATCATGGGATGACCCAGTGTTCTGGGGAAAAGATCATAGAACTTGACCAATATGTCAGTCCAAATGACTATTTTCTGATAGACCACTCACCAGTTAGAGGCATTTTGCCAAAAAAAGGTAAATTCCAGTACTGATTGATCTGATTAGTGATTTTAAGAGCCAGCTTTCCTTGTCTTTGTCCCTTTTGTCTTAACGTAGATTATTTCTGTAATCAAGCTAGGAAGCTTAGAGAAGAGCTTCTGATCTCATTTTAACATCAAGCTGTGTCAAGGAGGGAAGGAAACAAGCATTTATTAAATATCTGTTGTGTGACAGGCACAAATAAATGTATGTGTATGTATACACATATGTATATGTATAGTGTGTATGTGTGTGTGAGAGAGAGAGAGTATGTGTATAAAATCTCATTTGATTCTCACAGTAACCCTGGAAGGTAAGTGCCATTACTATCCTCATTTGAAAGTTGAAGAAACTGAATTGTAGAGGTTAAATGACTTTAACAGGACCCTACTGACTGATGAGATTATTGTATTCTTTCTCTTTTCCTTTCTCTTCATCCTGGCCCCTACCTGCCTTTCCAGGCTTATACTTTACACCGTCCCCGTCCCCCCACCCCCATCCACAGTACAATCCAAAATGCTGACCTCCTTACAGTTCTCAAAACTCTATGCTCCATCTACCATTTTGTTGTTGTATAGCCTTTTCAGTCGTGTGCAACTCTTCTTGACCCCATTTGGGGTTTTCTTGGCAGAGATGCTGGAGTTTGACATTTCCTTCTCCAGCTCATTTTACAGATGCTGAAACTGAGGCAAACAGGTTTAATTGACTTATCCAGGGTCACAGCTGGCAAGTGTCTGAGGCCTGATCTGACTTTGGGTCTTCCTGGTTCCAGGCCCACTATTCTATCCACTGTACCACTTAGCTGCCCAAAAGTTACTGAGAATATAGGCACACAATAACAGCTTGATAAATGCTTGTTAACTGACTGAAACACCAAACAGTAAAACAAATTCTTTTATCTGCATTTTTAGAAACTGGACTTGTATACAGGTATTAATTATTTTGCTGAAGAGTTGCTTTCTAGGAAATACGATTGAGAAAAAAATACCATTTTCCCATTGGCTTCCATTAGAAAAATTCCTATGCTTCATCAGAGGAAAAAGTTAAAAAGGCAAAACCCCCAAGGAAAACATGGTGAGACAAGGGGAAAGTGGTGTCTTGGTCTGAATGTTATGGTCAGTGTGTGGTTTAATATCGTGGTCAGAATTTGGAAGCGCTTTGTCAGCTCCCTCCCCTGCACTCTTAGCTGTTCTTTAGTTTTCAGTAGATCTCCCAATTGCTCATTTTTCCTACCAAAAATTGCCTTCTCTCCTGCTTTTGCTTGGGTATTAACCATGACTGACTAATGGTCTTACAGACTCGCAATTACACTGTAATCTTTTTTTTTTTTTTGTAAGCAATTGGGGTTAAGTAACTTGCTCAAGGTTACACGGCCAGGTGTTTCTGGGTGGGTGCTAAGTGTCTGAGCCCGGATTCAATCCCAGGTCATTCTGACTGTGGGGCTGGTGCTCTTACTCGCTGTGCTACCTGGCTGCCCCCACTGTAATCTTTTATTTCCCTAGTAAATGCCACTAATAATGCATAATTCATTCCTTAAATAGAGGTTTGAAGTTCTGTCAGATGAATCAGTGCCCGCACTTCATCAATTCTTTTAGAGTTTACTTAAAAACAAAGAACAAACTCTTTGGTCTCCCTGCAATGGTGACACATGGCAGAGAGGGGCAGGGTTGGGGAGCAGCCAGGAAGAATTTTTCCATATAAGACTAAATAAATGCTGCATTTAGTCGGTTGCTTTTCACCATGGTAGTTCATCTGTGTTCTAGAAATGTTGCTGAGTTACCTTCTGTTTACTCCCTGTATGACCCTAGGAAAGTTCCTTTCCCTGCCTGGGCCTCAGTTTCATTTGTCAAATGATATAGTTAGACCAGATGACTTCTAAGAGCCCTGTCAACTTATTTTAAAAAATTACAATTCTTTAAAATTGAAAATGATTGTTTATTTTAAAATTATGATTCTCAATGACCAAAAGTGCTTTTTTTTTCCTTGGACAAAGCTGTTGCTTAGATTTACAATCTATCATCTGGTTCCAGTTCCTGATATTTCTCTACTGTCCTCTAGGTAAATTTGATAAGATTTATGCAGCATTGAGTAATGCTCATCCTAACCTGACTGTTTACAAAAAGGAAGACATTCCAGAAAGATTTCATTATAAGCACCATCACAGAATTCAACCCATCTTAATAATGGCTGACAAAGGATGGACCATTATACAAAATAAATCCAATACATTCATGTGTAAGTATTTTATGGTATACTATTACTTCAGGATCATTTTTATTAATATCTATGCCATCATTGGGGATTAATTATTGGTTGGAAAACTAATCAGTTACCAAACTGGGCAGTCAGGTGGCACATTGGATAGAATGTTGGGTCTGGAGTCAGGAAGACTCATCTTCCTAAGTTCAAATGTGGTCTCAGATACTTACTAGGTGTGTGACTGTGAGCAAGTCACTTAACCCTCTTTGCTTTAGTTTCCTCATCTGGAAAATGAGCTGGAGAAGGAAATGTCAAACCACTCCAGTATCTCTACCAAGAAAACCCCAAATGAGGTCAGGAAGAGTGGGACATGACTGAGATGACTGAAAAACAAACTAATTAGTATTTGATAACCTGGGTGTAATTGAGTAGTAAATTCTAAACAGTTTTAGAATTTAGAAATCAAATTGAAGACTGCCTATAGAGTTCATAGCATGTGGTCTAGAGATATCCTATTTGACTTTCTATTTATTAAAGCAAACTGCAGTGTATTTGTATGACTTGTGTGCAAAAAATCCACAACTTTTAAAACCCAACCAAGTTTTTACTTAACTTCAAAATATGAAAAACCAAATGTTAAGCAGTGGCTTACTCATCCATTTTGTTTTTCACAGTAGGTAATCATGGTTACGATAATGAATTTTCTGATATGCATCCATTGTTCTTGGCCCACGGTCCTGCTTTCAAGAAGAATGTTTCAAAGGATTCCATGAACTCGACAGACTTGTACCCGCTGCTGTGCCATATTCTTGACATTCCTCCAATGCCACACAATGGATCACTGGCAAACATAGAAGAACTGCTTTCTGAAACAGTCCCCAAAGTGATTCCACATGATATGACTCCACAGAGCAATATGAACCTAAGGATTTATAAGCTGCAGTCGTATGCCTACTTTGTGGGAGTCTTCCTTGGTAGCATGATAGTAATTGTGTTTCTTCTAGTGTTTGTTAAACATTTAACTCACAGCCAAATGCCCACTATACAAGAGCGGAATGCTGAAATAGCTCGGCCATTGCTATGGTCTTAAGATTGCTTAAGAATGGAGATTTTTGTAGTTAATTGTTTGTAGTTAAAAAAAAAAAAGTGTGGTTCCAGGAAACCAACTTCAAAATTTGCATAGAAAGAATATACCCTGCTTTTACACACACACACACACACACAGACGCACATGCACATACACATCCATATGTGTCCATACCATATACATATACACACACAAATTTGGACAAAAGTTCACAGTACTATTTATTTGCATGAGATTAAAAATATAACTAAGAGCATGTCTTAACTTTACTCTTTAGCCTTGGAGGAGATTAATATCCAATGTTAGATGAATTGGAGACATCTTAGACATGTGGTGACTTTGAATCTTTATAGATACCTCACTTTGGATTATTCTTAAAAGAAAATGAGTTTTATTTTTTAAAATGTAAATTTGAAAAATTTCAATGCACTTTATAGACTACTACTGAGTCCTAACATTTAGTCAACTGATGAAAAAGAGAATTCTTTGTGCCCATCACTAGCAGACGCTGCATTTTCCCTCTTATAAGAAGGGGATGTGATTCTTTGCCTATAAGAGAGATGTAGAGGTTGCTTCATAATTACGTAATACATCTCCTTAAAAGTTAGGGGACCTAGATTAAACTAGGCCTACCTTTATACCAAAAAAATAGAAGCAATTGCCTCTATGGATACACTTCATCACAGGCTTTCTAAAGCACCTGATTCTCATTGAACTTTTAGAGAATGCTCCATATGAAAGAATAGCCAGAAAGGTTACTTTAAAAACATCTCTTTTTATTATAAACTACTTTTCATCATTTTCCATTTAATAATCTGATTACCTTCAAAATTCAAACATCAACTTCCTTGTAGACTCTATTACTTACTGAAATATATACGTAAGATAAAGGGAACTAAGTATTCTGGAGTTTCAGCTTTTTGATGTTCTTGGAGGATCTGATTCTTTTAAAAAAAAACATTATTATTAACTATGTTAAAATCTAATAGGGCAAAAGTAGGACCTTTCCCCTCCTAAAATAGAATACAACCTATACAAGCACCTTTCATCTAGGCATTTACACAGCCTGCACACAAAGGATATAATATAATCAGCAAAGTTAGGCTGTGCTCCTGCTATGTTTGAGAGGCAGGGTGACGTAGCAGATAGGGAGTTGGCCTTGGAGCCCAAAAACCTGGATTCAAGATCTGCCCCTGATGTGTACCGACTGAGTGACCCAAGGCAATTCACTCTGAGACACCATTTGTTTTTTTGTCAACTTAAATAATAACTTTAAAAAACTTAAATAAAAATAATACAATGACCTCATCTGAAAATACATGCACAATATTTTACACCTGTATCACCCACTATAAAAACAAAACAAAACAGAAACCCATTTTTCTCCCTCCCAGCTCTAACCCATTTTTAAAAAAGCAATTTCCTTTTAACAAATATGCATAGTCAAGTAAAATGAATCCCTTCAGTAGCTACATACAAAAATATATTTATGAATCATTCTGCACCCCACAAGCTATCAACTTTCTTTAATGGATGGTGTATCTCATTATTGGTCCTCTGGAATTATGAATAGTCATTGTATGTATCATAGTTCTTATAGCTTACAAAGTTGCCTGGTTTTAGAACTGTTGTCATGGTAGAAAAATGATTCTCTTGGTTTTGTTCATTTCATTCTTCAGTAGCTTAGAAAAGTTCTCAAAATTGTTCATTCACTTTCCAAGATCAAAAATTGTGGAGAAGTTGCCTACCTGCAATGCTTGAGGGAGTTCCTTTATTAGATAGTTCCTTTTATCAGAGAAATTACAGATCTGGTTCCTATCCCCTAATATTACAATCAGTATTGAACAGATACTTTTCTTTATAAGACCCTAAAAACAAACCAAAAAAAAAAAAAGCAGTCATATAAAGCTGGGAGGATTATCTTAAAAACCACCTCAGAATACATGCTAAAGTGCTAGGCACACGAATCAGTAACTGGTAAGAATTAAGTTTGGATTTAGGGTTATATGCTCAGTAAGTATTTGCTTGAGATAAATTAAGTGAACTTCTGCAGTATACGTAAGGGGCTTTACTAGGTGCTGGGAAAGGGAAAGGGTCATAGGTGATATAGTCTAAGAAATAAGTATCTTTTTTATCCCCCTTTACTACTTGAGATGTGCCAAATGTCATTCTAGCCCCTTCTCATTCCCCACTATCTTAGCACAAAAATATACTCTAATGCATTTATTTAAGGGCTCAAAAGGTTCTCAGAGGAAAGAGTGAATATTGAGAAAGAAAGGTTTTGGTTTTTTCTCTTACCTTAAAATAATGGGAAATTATGTCATTTCTCTTAGTAAATTCTCTAAAGTAGGTCAGAAATGGAGCCCATAGAAAATCTTTACATGTAACTTGATACATATTTGTACTGATGATTAACAAAAACATGCTGTGATTAAGTATTCAAGAATTGTAAGAAATACATTTTTTTAAAAAGTTACATAGCATATGACTATAACTGCACTTTAATGCTTTCTAAAATAATGTGAACAGATCATTTGTTAGGTAATAGTATTACTAATCCTTATTAACACTGGAGTTGTTTTACATAATAAATGAATTATGGTACCTAGATTGGATACCTGTTTATAAGCTTCTTTAAGCTGTGAAACATGATACTGATATTTATCCTTAAGAAATGTGGAACCTGGGTCTGCCATCTCAGAAAATGTATGTGTCAATATTGACTTTTCATTTTCCAACTTGCCTATAATGTTGAACTGTTAATATGTGGATGATAAAATTGGAATGTAATGGCTTTGAGAGTAAAATACCCAAGTTTTTATTTTCTCCTGTAAATTCAACATGAAGCCAGTTCTTCCCCCCCATTCTAGAAGTTGCTAATACGGTAAACAGTAAGGTGTAGCAAAACTTATTTAATAATGAAGAAAAATGAACCTTGTAATAATTTCATTAAAATTAAGATTCTATATATCTCATTGTTCCTTTTATTTTTTTTTTTTAAGCAATCGGGGTTAAGTAACTTGCCGGTGCTCTTACTCGCTGTGCTACCTGGCTGCCCCGTTCCTTTTATTTCTAAATATCTGACTTTCTACTCTAAAGCTATCAGGAAAAAAAAGTGTTGGAAAATGAATCAAGGTAAATGTAGCCTCCCCAGCTAGTGGGGAGATTGAGGCAGTAGGATCTCTTGAGCTTGAGAGTTCTGGGCTGAAGCAGGCTAAGCCTATTGGGTGTCTCCAGTAAAGGAGATATCAATATGGTAAGCCTACAGAAGGGGTGAACTGTGCCAGGCCCCAAATAGAACAGGTCAAAGCCTCCATGTCAATCAGTAGTGGAATCAGTTCATGTGTACCCTCTGTACTTCCTACCTGGACAAAATAGGGAGACCCAGTCTTTTTTTATTTTTATTTTTTTGCTTTTTGGAGGGCAATTGGGGTTAAGTGACTTGCCCAAAGTCACATGGCTAGTAAGTGTGTCAAGTGTCTGAGGATGAATTTGAACTCAGGGCCTCCTGACTCCAGGGCTGGTGCTCTATTCATTGTGCCACCTAGCTGCCCCTATAAGGAATTTTTTTTTTTTTGCTTTTTGGAGCGCAATTGGGGTTAAGTGACTTGCCCAGGGTCACACAGCTAGTTTTTGTGTTAAGTGTCTGAGGCTGGATTTGAGCTAAGGGGTGCTCTATTCACTGTGCCACCAAGTCACTGGAGACCCAGTCTTTAAAAATGCAAATCAGGAATGGGGAAAAAAAAAACAACTTTGAACAGAATTTCCGTTTTTCAGCTGCTTTCTTCAGGATTCTGGTTGGCTACATTTTCTTATATGAATCAATCAAAACTTATTTATTAAACGTGATACTTGTCAGGTATTGTGCTTGGTGTTGAAGATAAAGGATAAAAATGAAACTATACCTGTTCTCAAGGGACTCACACTCTAATAGGAATAGATAATAGAAAAAGGTTTCAGTTGCATGCCAGATGGAAAAGTCCCATGGTCCTTAGGGTGCAATGGCAATTCAGATATTAAAACCTTCTTTTATATTTTTATTTAATTTCACTGTTCCCATGGCTCTTAGGCTGTCCCCATCAGGGTCTAGACAATCTACAAAAGAAAAAATCATGCCCCGACTGACATTTGCCAGTTTCCAAGATGTAAATTTTAACAGTGAACATTTAACAACTGTCTCTCAAGAACTGGTGGTCAGGGTGGTGGTGGTGGTGGTATTTTGACTTTTCTGTCACATGTTGCCTCCTGTGTCTCTCTCTGAGTGACTTGCAGCTTCAGCTAAATTGACTTGCCTTTCCTGTATATATGTGGCATTTAGTTGGTATTTGGTGAGCATGACTCACCCTTTCTTCACAGAAGTTGCTTCCCTGAATGATGGCTGTGAGAGCTGAGCTGGCAGACAACTGTATGTATAGTCATATTACTTTCTGGTTTGGCAACTTCGGTGTCTTTTTTTTAAACTTTTTCCTTCTTAATTTTTTTTGTGCCATGAATTCCTAGAACTTTTTTTAAGTGAATAAAATCAAATATATAGGACTATATAGAAAACTAGCTATGCTGAAATGCACTTATTTTTTCCATTGAAGTCCATGGACTCTTGATTCAGAACCCCTAGGAATGACATGGTAGGAGGAAAAAAGCTGAAATTGATAGTAGTGTTTTTCCCCCATTTCTCTGTGTATTCACTCATTTGATTCTAATGTCCTCAATTTCTATAGATGTAAATTATCTAAAATTGTTAAAATATAAAACCGTTTTAAGTTTTGTACATCAACTTTAAGAAGAGAACAATATCACCTGTTATTTCCTCTCTCCTTAATCACCCCCCTTTTAGCCTTCATTATAGATTTCTGGGTCCCTAGCTTACTGTCTATTGCTTTTATCTTTTCTACATTCTGCCTTCTGTAGAATGAAAACTACCTCCATAGACTAGCTGTGTTTTCCCTTTAATTGTTAGCACCTTGACTGATGCCACACCATGAGTCTGAATGTATCAAGAAAGTCCTAAAGTTAGAAAGTCTAATAAATTCCTAAAATGCAATGGGTCTCTGAACATCTCATAATTCATCAAGCCCAACAAATTGTACAGATGCTAGACAAGGCAGTCAGGTCAAAAATGACAGCAGTAACCTAGAATCTTAGAATACCAGAACCAAAAAGGAACCTTAAGGAACAGTCCACCACCACCCCCATCCCTCACCCCCACCAATTTTACCAATAAGAAAATAAACCCAGGGGGCGGCCAGGTAGCACAGCGAGTGAGAGCACAGCTCCAGTGTTGAGAAGACCTGGAGATCGAATCCTGGGCTCAGACACTTAGTACCCACCCAGAAACACCTGGCCGTGTAACCTTGAGCAAGTTACTTAACCCCAATTGCTTAGGGGCGGCCAGGTGGCTCAGCGAGTAAGAACACTGGCTCCAGGGTCACTCAGCACCACACCCAGAAATAACTGGCCGTGTAACCTTGAGCAAGTTACTTAACCCTGATTGCTTTAACACACAAAAAAAGAAAATAAACCCAGAGACATAAAAATGACTTGCTCAAGATCACTCAGGCATTAAGTGGCTGAGTTTGAGTTTGAAATCAGTTTACAAAGTGAACAAAGTGAAAGGAATGCTAAAATTAAAGCCCATGCCTCTAGATTCTGTCCAGAGTTTTCTGTACTACAAGGTTCTGCTTCTCTTTCATGGAAAGATATAAGAAGTCATATTGTCCATTCTTGACTATATAATATTTAGATAGCACTTATTATGTGCCAGGCACTGTGCTGTGTTTTACAATTATTGTCTCATTTGATCCTCACAATAACCCTGGGAGATAGGTGCTGTTATACTCATTTGACAGATGAGGAAAGGGAAGCAAACAGAGGTTAAGTGACTTGCCCAAGGTTACGTACCCAGCAAGTGTCTGAGGTGGAATTTGAACCCAGGCCCAACACTAGACCCTGTATCACCTACTTGCCATAGATAAGGAACAGAGGTGATAATATAACTTTGGCAGCCTTTTTATATTGTGTTTATATAGGGTTCTGTGACATCATAACACTTCTACCAAGGGAAAGAAGGCCTAGGACTTGAGATTTTATTCTTGAAGGTTGGAGAAGTTAACCTCCCTTGATCCTTCAAACGTTTCAAGATATCTTCTCCCTTTCTATAGCCAAATTCCTAAAAGAAAAAAAAAGTTTATATTCACTTCCTCCACTTTCTCTCTTCTAGTTTCTCCAACTCTTGAATTCTTGGCTCAGATTTCACCATTCAATTGAAACTGATCTCTCCAAAGTTACCAATGATCCCTTAATCAGTCAACAAGTCAGGAAAATCTCAAATGGGGCCATGAAGAGTTGGACACAACTAAAAACGGCTGAATATCAAATGCCTCCCCTGCTACCTTACAGAACTATCTTATACAACATAGGATTTTTTGAAGAAAAAAAAGAAAAATAAGCAAAACCAATCAATACATTGAGAAAAGTCTGAAAATATAAGCAATATTTCACGTGAACCTCTGAGAACATTTACAAAGGAATGGGGAGAGACAGATCTTTCCATCTCTTCTTTGGGGTTATGCTTATATTTTAGAAATTCTACAACATTCACTTCCAATTGTTTTTGTGGGTGTTTCTTCCATTTACATTGTTGTAGTTATTGCGCATGGTGTTTCTTTGGCTCTGCTTTCTTCACTCTGCCTAAGTTCCTATCTTTCCATACTGTATTCATTGTTTCATAATCTTTCACAGCACAGCAATATTCCCTAACATTCGTATTAATTACAATTCATTTAGCCTTTTCCCAATCGACAGATACCCATTTTGCTTCTGATTCTTTATAATCACAGAAAGCGCTGGGAGGAATATTTTGTTGAGTCTAAGGATCCCCACATCTTTTCAGTCTCACTTCTCCAGCTCTCTGCATCATCAGGAAGCTGTATTCCTCTTAGGAGTCTGGTCCCTGCCCAAAGTGACTCAAGTGTCTTTTAAAGTGGCATAAAACCAGATAACCTCTTAAACTCCTTCCAAGTCTAATAAACTCTCACTGTTCTCACAAATTTCCAATTCTACACTCCTCCTCCCCTCTTCCCACCACTTCCATATACTAGATGCTTGCTTGGAATGGGTACGGGGCATGGTGCTGCTTGGTTGCTGTTTTCTGTTAAACCAAATGTAATGGCAAGGGAATCTGAAGATCTTCCCTGCCCCTTAATAGATCTCAAGTAGAACCCAACAGAAGGGGCTTGACAGGGAGGGAGGCATTTTTCAGGAACGCCCACAGCTTTTGTTACTTGGTAATTGGGCAGAGGGTCCTGAAGGTTGCGATGTGTCCTCTGACCCTAGGAAGGCTATATACTCTCTGAGGAGAGGTTTTGTTTTGGGGTTCATTTATGGGAAGAATTGTGTGATTTGGCCAGATGAGACTCTGGGTAGCCATTGAGCTCCCTGGCTTTGAAGATCCAGATGTTGGTGCTTCTCTCTCTGGTAACTATGTATGTATGTATGTAACGGTCAGACAGCTAGAAGCCCTGTTATCTGTGGAATTGTATTATTTTCTCTGTATTTTTTGTCTGCTTGTAATTTGTATTTTCTCTGAAGTTCAGGGTGCTGACTTTTCCCCCTGAACTAAGTAAATGATATTTACGTTTGATTAAAGTAAGACTGCTAACTTTTTTTGAGTTGCTTTCCTTTAGTATCAAAGAACCTGTGTTAGCAGCCATCCTGGGTATGCTAGAGTGCTTGCTATTACAAGATTTTTACCCTGAATTGATCCCAGGTTTCAGATCAGTTGAAATTCCCTAGCCTTATATATTTTTACATTTGCATATACTAGACCTTAAGTCTCATTACCTTTGTATGGATTCATTTCCATTCTCCATTAACTATCTTTCTGAAGATGGGTTGGATGGACATTAATAAGAGTTGGAGGTGAGGAAATTCATGGTGGTCACAATAAAACAATTAAACCACACTGTAAAATTCTGACTCTCCTTATGCCTCATTTTTGCTCACTTCTACATGAACATGCTAGAAACAGACATCACATCTGGAAAGGCTGCAAGGTACCAGCATTGCTGGACTTTCCAAATTCACAGCATCCCTTGGGGCAATGAGATAGATGGTAAAGCTGAAAAAGCCAATAGGACTAAAATAAAAAGTTTATTTTAAAATTTTCTTTTCACTAATAAAGTACATACAAATGATAAAGTGTTCAAAATATGAAAGCAAAATTCTACTTAGTGCAGGAACCTATCTATAAAGAGTTAAGAATGAAGGAGAAATTGGTGACTTTGAAGTCCAGATAAACTTAACTTTGTGGTAGTCTGCTAATCACAAAACACTAAGTACTAATTAACTAGTTATGACAGCCCCATCCATTTGATATCAATAAGGAAGTTCCCATGAAGATCAGAGCAGCAACATTTTAACTCCTGGTATTCTATTCACTGTGCCTAACTGCCCAGTAAAAATTAGTTAAAATAGCCAACTATTAGAAGGCAAGTGTTCTTCTTAACCCCATATAGCTCATCCAAGGTGAATTCTCTCCCCTCCCCCCTGATCCCACCCCTCAATGCTAGAGTAGCTCCATTGTGTCTTGTCACAGGATCTCTGCCCTTGAGGACTCATGACTGGGTACTTTCCATACTGCATGTCCCAGGAGAGAAAAAAGTACTAAGCACTCAGTTACTTCATTAGGATAGATTTTTTTTTTTTAAAGGCAAATGACCAGAGTTGCTAACTCACTCTGGTAGTCATCAAAACTGCTAAATGGCTTTAAACGTTTGCTTTTTTCTGAGAAGAGAGCAATATTTTGGGGTTTTTTTAAAGGGCAGGAACTAATGCATTTATTAATAGCTAATAACTAGCAGTACTTTAAGGTTTTCAAAATGTCTTACAAGAACCCTGTGAAGTTAAGTGTTGTTGCTATCCCCATTTCACAGATGAAGAAACTGAAGCAGGGCAAGTGACTTGTACAGGTGCATGTAGCTAGTAAAATGCTCAGTATGTGTCAGGAACTATGATAAAAAAAAGTCAGTCCTTATACACAAGGAGCTCACATTCCATTGGAAACAAACAATATACATAGAAAATTTTGAGAGGCATTTGCATTTTATCCTATAGGCAAATGGAAATCAGTGCCTGGACTCTGAAAGGAAGTGACAAGGTCACTTCAAATATCAATTTTGTAGCTTTGTGAAGGACAGATGGAGAAGGAATATACTAGAGTAGCTATTTAGGAGACCAGCCCATAGACAAGGACTTGAACCATAGATGAGGACTTGAATGGAAGCGGAAAAACAGACAAATGTGAGATTATGAATGCAGAAGTAGACTTGGCAACGGATTTCATGGTGAAAGAGGTGGAGAAGGAGAAAAGTTGAAGGTAAATATAGAGACAGTACAACCTTTAACCAAAACAGGAAAACTAGAGGGGGTAGAATGGGAAGATAATTTTGTTTCAAATGTTTTTACGTTCCCAGCCCCTTAAAACGTAGCAAGCACGTAATGTCTGCTGAATGTAATGTTGGCACAACTCACAATCAATCCCATGACAAACTGAGGAGTTGCTATACACTAGTGAAAGAGAAATTCTATCAATTGTAAATAAATCAAAATGTTAGAACTGTATCTCATGTACTTTTTTTTTTTTGCTTTTATTTACATTGAGAGAACAGTTTGGGGGCAGGAGGTTTTTCTTTCAATACAATGGGGACTATTACTAAATCCAGAATAGAGGGCCATTGCTGAAAAGACAAAAGTCAGTAACTATTAACTCAGGTTAGGGGGACGATTATTTGTGAAAGTGCAAAGCTGTCATTATAGTGATGTTAGATCTGGAATAAATCTTAAATTAGTAAGTGATCTGAGAATTTAACGATCCCAATTTCTCCTAAAATATTGATAAAAATGATGCAGATGTTATCTATTAACACTGATATGTCAGCTATAACTTCTCCTGGATTAAGACTGTCTTTTCCTTCTTTACTTAGTACCTAACACCGTTTGTAAAATTATAATCCATTTGTTTTGAGTTTCAAAGCTAGGAGTAAAAATCACCCCAACTACTGTCCTAGTGAAAAACTAGTTTTTTAACTTGTATCCAGTTAAATCAAATGGAAAGGGAATTCAAATCATAAAGCAATTATCCAAGAAAAGCTTTTAATAATCTAAAAAATAAAACTGTGCTAAAGCTCTGCCAAGTCACCCAATGTTACCTGTTCAGACAGAAATCCTGTCTGAATTTCTTTAGCATTGTTGTTCTCATATTATTATAATTAAGAATTATAAAAATCCAAATACTTATTAAGTACCTACTGTTTACAGAGAACTGATACTAAGTGCTGGAAAAGATACAAAGACACAATTCTTGCTGTAATGGGGTAATATGATACACACACACACACACACAGATAAATGAATAAGTATTGCAAAGTGCTGTGGGAAGTGGACAGAAAAAGGTTATTCCTAATAATGGGCAGGAGGAATAAAATCAAGCCAGTTAAGTGTAACCACACAGTATATGCACTTTAATGTGTTCTTGTGGAGGGTCTTGAGTAATTTCTAGTTAAATTCCTGAAATTAACACCAAGTTATATGTAAATAGCGAAGCAAGTAACATCAGCAATATACACCAGGCACACATAGTGCTAATCTCTAGAATAAAATGTTAAAAAAAAATTTAAGGTCACTTAAAAGACATAGTAAATTTAAAGCAAAAGAAAAAATAGGCTTAGCCATAACCCATTTTGTAGTAAGAGCTCACATAAGAGCTCTTATAACAAGAGGGTGGGGTCACTCTCCTTAAGATGACTTCTCCTTCTCTGGCTTGGGAATAATAGTATCCTCCAGACCACTGGTTCTTCTTCCAGCCAGGACCTAAGTCATCATTCAGGGAAGCAACCATTGTGAAGAAAGAGTCAGCCACCATCTACCATCCCCACCAATTGTCATCTACAGGTGCTGCTAAAGTCAGCCTCCCTCAATGAAGCAGCAAGGTACCCTTGAGGGAGAAAGTGGCAGCATGTTCTAGGCCAAGTCAAAATCACCACTCCTACCCTTCACTACCACCTCTCCAATCCTAATGGAGATATCTAGGACTCTGAACTTAAGTCCCTTATGAAAAGCAAGGGCTCCCCAGAGCACTGGCCCTGCTTCCAGAAGTTCATGCCCCACAGTGATCATTGAGGGAAGCAATGCCTGGGGAAAAGGGGCCCCACCCCACTACCATACCTTACATATCGTTACATCAACTACCAACTTGCCATTGCAAGGGAAGCCACCTAAGAGCCCCTGGGGTGGCAGCATCTCTCCAACCTACTTACTGGTTCTGCTTATGTTTTTCATCCTAGGAAACAACCTATGTGGAGATGCAACTTTGCAACTACTTCAATGGTCACAGCTATTGAAGATCCAGAAAAGAGTTCCCACCAACGTCCTGGTGTTGTCAGAATTATTAAACATCAGAAACATGGGATGTTAATGGAAATTACATTAAAGATGATGCTTTAGCATCTGCTTTGGTGATACATCTAAAGACCATAGAACTTTTCCATTGGACTTGATGGCTGAAACTTCCTACAAGTGCTATCTCCTGTTAGAATTTGAGATCCATTAAAGTAGGGACTGTTGCTCTTCTATTTATATCCCCAGGAGGTAGCTCAGAGTAAGCACTTAATACTTTTTCATTCATTATTACAAGGATTTAGAAGTCTTTCACCACACCACTGTTACCTCTCAGAGTAAAGCTCACACTTAGCATAAAAAGAGTAGAGAATTTGAGGATAATATTTATTGGTGAGTTGTTTTTTTTCAAAGGTATATGCAAAAATCTCTCCATAGAAATCCAAATAAAGTCAAAATGTAAATATTTTACTTAAAACTTAAGGCACTAGATTTTTAAAAGCATACTTTGTCACATTTACTTTATTCACACAGTATTTTATGAAGGGAAAATGAATAAACATTTCTAATCATCCTTTTCCCTTCAACAACTACCCCTTCCCTCTCTCTCTCAACCCCCATCCCAGATCTCAGAGCTTACCAGATACCGACAAACCAGACCATATAAAAACACTTTCAATTCTCCAGTGTCCGAAAGTAACTTTGATTCAAGTTCTCATAAGGAGCATAACAGATCACTACAAGGAATGTCACATGAGCTGGTTCCGGTTTTAGCTGCTCATGGGAACAGCAGAACTGTCCCCGTGTAATAAAGATACCTCCTATTAGTTTCTTAATTGAAAAACAGTTAAAACTCTTCTTACCTTTGACTGCAATGTTGGAAACTGCTAAATCTCCAGTAATAAATATTTCATTTTTAAGTGACATATAAAAAGATATCAGCCTCGCTAATCAAATATTTGAATGTTATAGCAATTTTATAAGAAGGTATTTTTCCAGTGCACAACAGCAGCTCCTGGCTTATTTTCTAGAGTGGCAAACTAAAACTTTCATACTGTAAATCAACTCAAAGTATAATTTAATAATAAACTTTTCATTATAAATACTGTTCTTTCCCCAGGAAGATATATATTAACAAAAACAAAAAAGAATCCAACCTTGTTGGGATTTAACAGACAAATGTATATTCTTGTTTTAAATAACTCATTAACAAAACACATGCTATATTTTAGAAAGTAGGGATTTTCAGAAAGGAGTCATGAAAACTTTCTGAGAATCAATAAATTTACTGATTGTAAGGGTCAACTTTTGCCCCAATTACTACAAAACAATTAACTACCATTTTCAGGCACTTGCTCTTAAAAACAGTCCAATACCCCAGATTTTAAAGTTCTGAAAATATTTTGCAATTATATTCTTTTGGGTTAATTTTGTTCTACAGGTAAGTTTCTAGTCTGAATGATGTGGTAATGCTCACACCAATTCATAAAAATAATTCAGTCACAAATATTTGTCAAAGAGGTAAATAATCTGTTTGTTAATGTGTTCTCAATAGTCAATATTCCCTTTACCTGCATGTACATTAATGACACAAGTTATTTCTGCAGTTAATCTGGGAATCTCTCTGGAAGCCAACTGACTGATTAGTTAAAGAATTCTGATACCAGGAGTGGAGCCAGAGTTGACTACACAGGTTGGCTCAATCAGTTTGCTAATCAATAGGAATGCTGTATTCCATCATCACAAATAATCAAAAGTTAACTTACTTAGAAAACAAAATATTTTATGGAGGGTATCTTCCAATATTGATGTTTACAAGTTTAGCTATTCAATATTTCACACTACTAACGTTTTAAAGATCACAAGTTCTATTAACCACCTGTCTCAGACATTCCTCTGATTACAGAGACAAAATTTTCTACTAAATCATTACTGAGAATGCAATGTGTTAATTTCCTTATAAGAATTTTAAATTCTCAATTAGCATTTAGGAAGTACCACCCTTGGGTGGAAGGATACTCCTCCACCATAAATCTCTGGCTTTAAGCCAGTCAAAACATAAGAAGCAATGCTTCTGTGATACAAATAAGAACTGAAAATAAGGTCAACAACTTACTTGGGATACACAGCATAGTTACAGTGTGAATATAAATCACAGTGTAAATAATTTTTATTCTTCAAAGATGACACACACATAAGGTAAAAAGGTCCTAAATCTCAGTACTTAGTTCTCTGAACTACCTAGAAAGTTGAGCCACCAAGAATGTTCAAAGGGAGAATACTTCTTAAATCTAATATTCATGTTTCCTAGTAACAGGATATCAGATGTTAAAATAAATAACATGAGAAAGTCAGCAATAGTAACCAAAACCAGTGATCAAAAAAATAAGTATAGCTTTAATTCATGAGTTACAAAGATAGGATGTTTAAGTGCAAAAAAAGTTTAAGTGCAAAAATGAAATCTTCCTAAAAGGTTAACACCTAATGGTTATTTGAAAGCCCATGGAACTAATGTTAAAGTTGATGGTTGGGCTCTCTTAAACAAACAAACAAAAAAAAGCCCAGGTGCCACATAGACAGTAAATACATTGTAACTCAGGAACAAAAGGCATTCATAAAATAAGTATTATTTGTCATACTTCCTCCTACATTTCTAATCAGGTCTAATTCTTCAAGAAGACCCCAGCAGATTAGTCATAAAATAAGAAATATTTCTTAAGAATGGTCACAAACACACACCAGCTAGGCAAAAATTTAACTCAGATTACCTTTCCTAAGAATCATTGCTTCTTAAATTGGATCTCTGCTTTCTTATTTCCTAACTCTACAGCAATTCACCATATGTATATTTTACTTGAGGGGAAAGGTCTTATTAAAGCTTAATACAAAAATATAGAAACTCTTTTCCCTGATACATGAATGTGCAAGAATTGCATGAAGAATTCTGTTTCATTTACAAATATAAAAATTCACTAGGACCTAGATACTTGCTAAGTTTTGGCCATTTGGAGGTGTAACAGTTGCAAAAACGAAAAGTGGCATAAATAATTCTGAACAGCAGAGTTTTCTAGTTAGCAAAAGAGATCACTTTTTGACTTGTCTAGTGAACTTATCTATGTCAGTCAAAGTAGTTTATATTTGCTAACACACCGAAAGATGTATAAAAACAACCATTAACATGTTTGGTCTAACTCCTTTGTAATTCTTTCAAAGTGTACCTTTTGCTGGTATATCATCCAGCATAATTCTCCTATATTTGATGACTAACTCAAATGACTGCTTCAAGACACAAAGTCAAAACTTTGCACAGGCTATCCAATCAAAGGATCGTCATCATCTTCTTCTTGTAGTTGAAGTCGGGAAAACGGGCGTGGAACAGACAGTCTGTTTTTCATGATAACGATGAGGCAGGTCAGAGTAGTTAACACCAGAAGGGCACCAATCACTATTCCGATAGCTTCTGGGAGATTTATGCACCATTGATCAGCTAATAAACATTTAGTGTTACTAAAGGTTCCATTATTTGGATGTGGTTTTAATCCCAGGATGTGACACATCATAGGATAAATATCTACAATGTTAATTGTGCTGTGCTTATAGCCTTTGTGAAAAGCAGGGCCATGGGCAGCCAGGAATGGATGCATGCTTGGCAATGCGTTATCATAACCATGGTCACCTACTGGAAAAAAAAAAACAAAAATTGTGTTAGTAAATAATTTTCTTTTTTGGTACCAAGACATAAAAAAGTTTCCAATACAAGCACAGCAAACTGTTTAAACAAGTTTGTTTTTGTTAATTAAACAAATCATTTTGTTGCAGAGATTCAAAAATCAAGGTTTTCAGATTATGGCTGAGCCAGCTCTCTTCCCACTCATTTCCCTGAATCTAACTCAACCTCCACCACCTTCAACATTCAACTACATTTCCCTCTTAGTCTCCAGACAAACTCCCTTCTAGGCACTGCCACTCGTCCTCACAATTTCCCAAAGCCTACTGAGAAGTCCTCGGGATGTAAGCAAGCGTAGTGAGCAGAGGCAGCAATGGGCACAATGTAAAAGAGTATGAGCATGGAAGGGAATGCAGACTCTGAGAAAGCAGCAACGATTAGGTGAGGCCAATGAGGCGACAATGACAGACTAAAGCTGGCTCACTGTCTAAATGTGGACTACAGATCTGACAAATTCAGACTATCAATAAATACTGCAGGAATTATGACCTCACAATCAGGAGTCATTTGATTAGTAAAACCTGCCCCAAAAAAATAATGCAACATTCTACAAAAATTTCAGAAATAAATAATTAAAATCTTTTTTAAAACCCTTTAGGTTGGCAGCTAGGTGGCACAGTGAATAGAGCACCGGCCTTGAAGTCAGAAGGACCTGAGTTCAAATCTGACCCCAGACACAACACAAAAACTAGCCGTGTGACCTTGGGCAAGTCACTTAATCCCAATTGCCCTCCAAAAAGGAAAAAACAAATAAAAAACCCTTTAGGGAACAGAGACATGAAGTTATGGCATATGAATAATGAATAACCATTAAAAGTATAATACCCTAAGATCTGAAATAAGTCTAATTAAAAGAAAAATATTGACTTAATTAAATGAAAATTAGTATGTTATTTTCAGGCATTACACATTGCTAGCTCATAATATGTCGCAAAAAAAATCCTTTAGGTAACATTATCTACACAAATGAGATGATTATATTTGTTAGTATGAAATGCACCTAATATATCTAAAACTATATCCAAATTCACTTCCAACATTTAAGTAATGACTGATCCAACAGGACGAAGACCAGACTTTCTTCAACTATGCTCGTTTTAGCACAATTTTCATTATTCTATGTCTACCAACTGTGGGTTATCAATAAGCTGATATTTCTGCTTTAAGAATGCTTCATGATGGCGGGTGGCTAGGTGGCTCAGTGAATAGAGCACCTGACCTGGAGTTCAAATCCGGCCTCAGACAGTTAACACTTACTAGCCATGTGACTTTGGGCAAGTCACTTAACCCCAACTGACCCTCCAAAAAAAAAAAAAAGCAAATAAATAAGAATGCTTCATGATACGTGATAAGTAGCTTTTCCTAAAATTTTTATGATATACTGAATTATTTTCTTGGCATAGTAATGACATTTTTTAGTATAGCGATGACATACTTATCTGAATTTGGTCCCACATTTAAAGATTTTTTTCAGATATTCTGGGCTTACCCCCATGTAACAGTAACAATTTCTGATGGAAATTTAAATATGTTAGGTAGCAGCACCTCCCTCCTTTCACTGGAGAGGTGGGAACCTAAGAATATGGATCAGTATATACACTATCAAAGATGGCTGACTTATCACTTGATTTTGATTAATGCTTTTTCTTTGTTACAAGAATATATCCAGAAATGAGAGGGATATATTTTAAAAGAGAGAAAAAAAAAGCATCAAAAATTTAAATAAAGTGGGGAGGGCTGACCTACAGAAGAAAAAAGTAGTACTTTCATTTTCTAAACAGGATTGCACTAAACAAAATGAGGTTCAGAATGAGACTCATAAGTCATTTAGAAATCAAGACTTTGTACTATGCAGCAATACAGTGGCATCATTAAGCCTACTCGGGGTTCACAGGATTATTTGACCCTACACTAAATGGCCCCAGACTTCCATGCTCTTCAAGTTCACATGTCTATATTTTTAAGTCTATCTCTTCCCTTACTGAAAAGTTATCAGTTATTTCTTGCTGCTCTTACGTCCTACTTCTAATTTGCTGCTTGTAATCTGTTACAATAAGTAAAGTTATTAGGACTGTGTACAAAGTTAAGATCTCACTGAACAGATGTTGTGACACCTACTGAGGCAGATTTAGAGCTAGAAGAGATTTCCAAAATGTCATAATTATGAAACATCTAACAAAATGCTATCAATTTTGAATATGAGAAATGTCTCAAGTAACACAGAAACATTTTTACATCTGATAATGTGTGATTTGCTCCCTCCCCAAGCCAGCAGAAAAAACACTTACATTTAAATGACTCATTAAGCACAATTGTCCAGCCTTCATCAGCAACCAAAAGAACTGGCTGAATTCGTTGATTGTGTTGGTAATGAAATCTTTCTGGAATATCATCTTTAAGATAGACTTTCATGTGAGTACTGCAACGTTCTAGCTTCTTAAAAACGTAGGTTTGATCTGGGAGAAAAAAGAAACAGATGAAGAATTAGGCAAGTCAATGAATACAAGGCAAAGAAAAAACATGAGAAGGAGTAAAGAAATCACCTTGTCAGTTTTTGTCATTTTGGGGACTTATCTTGTATCCTAATACTTTTCTGAGGCTATTTATCACCCACTTAGTTTCTTTGATGATTTTCTGGGGTTTTCTAAGTAAACCATGTCTTCTACAATAGGGACAATTTGTCTCCTTTCTGCCAATATTAATACCTTTAATTGCTTCTATCCTAATGTTACCACTAGCATTGCTAGAACTATGTCAAATGATAGGGGCATTTTTGCCTTACCTGGAAAGTTTTTAATAGCTCTTCACTGAACAAAATGCTAATTTTTGGTTTTAAAGCTGTACTTGCTATCGTATTTTTAAAAAGGGTCCTTCCATAACTACGAGTTTTAGCATTACTAAGTGCTACATTAAGTTAAAGTGGAATTTTTTAATATCTATTGATATATTCATGTAGCTGTTTTTAACATGATTAACTATCCTAAATGCTTTCCTATGTTGAAAACTGTGTATACCTGGCATAAAGCTAACTTGGTTATAATGAATGAGTGAGTAAGAGAGAGATTGAGTGTGAGTGTGAGTGTGTGTGTGTGTGTGTGTGTGTGTGTGTGTGTGTGTGTAGTAGCAACAATATATTGGCTAGGATTTTATATAAAATTTTTACATCAATATTCATTGCTGATATTGGTCTATAGTTCTCTTTGCTTTATTCCTCTTGATTCAAATATTAGAACTATATGTTTCAGAAAAAGAGTTTGGTAGAACACTTTCAATTACTGATAATTTTTGTAGTAAAGACCTTTCAATGTTTGATAGAATTCATTTGTAAACCTGTTTGGGCCAGAGTTTTTCTTCTTCCTTTCTAGTATTTCATTCATGCTTTGTTCAATTTCACATTCTAAAACTGTGTTAAGATGACTTATGTCTTGTTATTTGAGATAATTTATGAATTTGTGTCTATAAACATACTTTTCCTTCAAATCCATTAACTAACAGATAATTGCATATGGTAAATTCTGATAATTCTTTTTACTTTCTCTTTGTTCATTATGAATTCTCCCTAGGTTGACTGAGGAAAAAAAAAGGATCCTGCCTAAAATTTGTGTAAGCTATTTTTCGTTCTCTCTCCCACTAGCAGTTTCTGATAGCTGAATATTTTTTTAAGAGTTTCCAAACTACAAACAGCATATAAGTCATCTATATTCCTTGAGACAGAGTATTAATAATAATTATGTGATTATGTTCTGATACTTTAATTATACAATCACTGCTCTTTTACTGATTTGTGGATTATCTGTAACGATCTTTTTTTCCCCCCTTTTTGGAGGGGGGAAGGCAGGGCAATTGGGATTAAGTGACTTGCCCAAGGTCACACAGCTAGTTTAAGTGTTAGGTGTCTGAGGCTGTATCTGAACTTAGGTCCTCCTGACTCCAGGGCTGGTGCTCTATTCACCGAGCCACCTAGCCGCCCCAATCTGTAACAATGTTTCTAGCACATGTTAGTTTTTGCCAACTTGGATGGCAAATTAATTTTAAAATCACTTAAAAAGAAAATCTAGGCAGTAAACATGGAGCAAATGTAAACATGTATTCTAAAGCTAAAATAAATGGCTTTTAAAAGTGTCTGTGGTGTCTCTACTTCAATGACATAGAAAAATAAGGCACAATTATATAATTAAATTGCCACCTCGAATATATATCCAGTCACTTAAAACGTTCAAGTCAGCATTTTTATACTTCTTTAATTGTAAGAGTACAGCTCTGCCTAAATTAGAGACAGATCTGCTGAAAACCAAAAGTGCAACTTTTACCTCCTCCCTCCCCCAATATAATAGCTTCTCTCGATCTAAATATATACATACTTTCTTTAGGCAGTATTGCTGCAACTGGGGTAATGTCTACTATAGTGTAGTTTGAGCGATCAATGCAGTCATCCAATTTTATCAATTTATCCTTAGAACACTGGGCCATCCCATGATCACTTGTAATGATCACATTAAGGCTTTCCCACAATCCCAATGTCTTGAGTCTCTTGACAAGGTAACCAATGTGGTTATCTACTTCTTTCAATACAGCTCTCATTTGCTCTTTATCCTCAGGTCCATATTTATGTCCACTTGCATCTGGTTCTTCCCAATAAAGTATTGCAAAAGTAACCAAAGCATCTGAGTTGTTCAGCCATTTAGTAATATTGTCTAATCTCTCATCAAATGTTACTGAAGGATTATAATTCATAAAATAGGAAGGAGTGGTATTGTGGATGACCACATCAGTACCAGGCCACATAGCAGCAGCACTCGTTCTGTTCTCCTCAAGTTCGTTGGTTATCCAAATAGGAGTTGCTCCATTCCACCAAAAAGGATCTTTGTCTTTAGATTCTGAAAAACTTTTTTGCGTTTCTGCATCATACATTGAGTTAGCCACGATGCCATGGTTTTCTTCATATAAGCCTGTTACTATGCTGTAGTGATTTGGAAAAGTTTTTGTGATAAAAACGTTCTTAACATGCTCCACCAAGACACCTTCTTCAATAAAATTACGAAGATGAGGAAGTTCATACTTCTTTAGATAGTCAGCTCTGAAGCCATCAAAGGATACCAAGAGTAACCGGGGCACCAAATTATATGTAGAATTGCCTCTGCAGCTAGTTATAATTCCAGAAAATAGAAGTGTCAATACTAACTTCATTGTGGACATCATTCCAAAAGGTAATAGCCAATCTTCCTAAAAATATAAAAATATAAATTCAGTTAACAACTGATTTTTTGAGTTAAAAAAATTATTGATCATATTTTAACTAAATGAATTCAATTTAGGAATAATAAAATTAAAAAAACAGAAAGATTACTGTGCTTAATTTAACATTTCCACTATTACTACCTTCGTCTTTTAAAGGCGGGAAAAAAATCCCCACTCCCCCAAATTATTATCTTGTGCCTGGTTGGCCCAGCTTATCTGCTGCTGTTAGCAGGAACTGCTCTGATGGTTGATTAAAAACAAATGACATACCATGTTTCCCCGATAATAAGACACTGTCTTTTTTTTTTTTTTGAAAGAAAAACACCAGAGGGCTTATTTTCAGGGGAGGGCTTATGTTGTCCTGCCTCAGCTCTCCTCCGCGGCACTGCTCTCAATGGTGCCAGCAAGCAAATCACTGGGGAAGAACAGGATGACATGCTCACTGCTGCAGCTCTGATTGGATGCAGCTCGGAGCGCGGTGTGCTGTTTCACGGGGGAGGGGAGGGTACATACAGAGGGTACCGTAATGTAGTATGTAGCACAGGGGATCACCTTCACTACAGTAGCAATCTCAATAGGGCTTATTTTTGGGGGAGGGCTTATTTTAGAGGAATCTTACACAGTAAGGGGAGGGCTTATTTTCGGGATAGGTCTTATTATCGGGGAAACACGGTAGTATAAATGCCGTAAAATTCCAAGAAAACAAAAATGTTTAAGCATTATTTTTATAATTTACAACTACTCTTAATGTAATTTTCTGAGGGTCTATGGCATTGGGGGTGGGGGGAGGGAAATACATTCTTGGGTTCTCTGTTCACTTCATCCTGAAAGACACACCTCAGAGTCAGGGGGTAAATCAGTAAATATTGTGCAAAAGAATTTTCTTCATTCAATGCTTTCTCCTAAATCTACTCCTAATATACTCACTACAGTTTGCCACAGGTAAACTTAGAAAGGGAAATAAGACTATTGTGTTTGGAATGGGCATAACATCCTCAAGAAATCTGATCTAATATTTTCCACATTAATATGAACCATGTTCCTTCACTCCAAGTATCTCCCTCTCTCTCAGCTTTCCCAACATAGTCAATGACACATTTATCATCCCTTTCCTTCAGGGCTCACAACTTCAGAGTTAACTTTATTCCTTTCTCCTTTTATTTCTATATTTTAGGTAGTTATTAACTTGTCAACTTCCTCTTAGGACCTGACACTTCTTCCTTTCCATTTCTTTCCACTTTGAACTGCTGAATTAAAATAAAACATTACCAAAATAACATCCTAACTGGTTTCTCTGCTTTCAGTCTGTCTCTACTCATGCCCATCAAATACATCCTCCTAAGATAATTTCTCAAACATTATATTCACCATACATTCATAGATAATAGATTTTGAGCTGAAAGGGTCCTTAGAGACCATTTAATTCAACCCTCTCATTTTATAGCTAAGGAAACAGTCTTAAAGAGAATAAATTACTCACCCAGGGTCACATAGCTAGTTAACGGGACCTTTGAACTTAAGTCTTGTTCACAAACATTCAGTGGTGCCACTACTGACTTTTGTATCAATTCTTTTTTTTTTTTTTAAAGCAATTGGGGTTAAGTAACTTGCTCAAGGTTACACGGCCAGTTATTTTGTGTGGGTGCCAAGTATCTCAGGCCAGAAGTGATCCCAGGTCTCCTGATGTTGGGCCGGCGTTCTTACTCATTGTACCACCTGGCCACCCCTTTTGTATCAATTCTAATATTCCCTGCCTAATATTAAAGGCACATAACAGTCATCTTCATCATTACAACCACCACCTCAGATTTTTATAGAATTGTACAGCTTACAAGGCACTTTTCTTAGAGTAACACTTTGAAATATGTAGTGTGTCAATTACTCTTCCTTTAATAGAAGAAAAAAATTGAGGTCCTAAGAAGTTGAGCAACTTGCCTGTTATCACACAGCTAACTCAAGTATCTGAGGCAAGTTCCAAGCATGGATGCCCTGGCTCCCAGTTCAACACTCACTCCATTATCCCATGGTCCCTTCTCATCAACCGCACCCTCCTACTGTTCCTCAATGTCACTACTACCCTCCACATGCTCTGTCCTGTTCAGATTCCTCATTAAGAACACCTCTGGCTTTTTCCTTATGCTATTCCTCAAAGGTGAAAAAATGCCTCTGCTTTCCAGCTAGTGCTCTTCCTCAAAGGCAGCAGATGCCCATTCCTCCCCATTTCCTTAAGCCACTTTCTAGAACTGCCTATGCTCCTCCCTCAGCTATTACTCTATCTGTATGTATGTATATGTATATATATTTTAATATTAAAATGTAATTTTTAAATTCTATGTTTCCTCCAAAAAAAAGCAAACAAATAAATTCTATGTTTCTCTTGCAACACAACACAACAAGAAATTACTTGAGGGCAAAGGGATCTATTTTCTACTTCACTTAGAGCACCTGACATAATGCTAAGTATTCAGGTGCTTACTAAAAGTCACTGAATGAATCTGATTTACCAGCTGCCTTTGCACCCTACTACAGGCACTAACTTGAAATTCTGAAGAAAATCACAGGTTCTTTTCTGTGAAGATCCTTCAGTCTTGGAAGATTCCCACAGCCCAACCCCAATTAACTTAAGATCACCTGTCTTTGTGTGTAATAAAAATTCCAGCATGCTAAAAAGAAGGATAACAAAAAGAACAGGATCAAAAACCTCAAAAAGGTCCTCTCACACACTAACAATTTCTGCTAACTAAAGGAGGGAAAGGACACAAGGTATTAATACAACGTATATACATCTCACAAAGATTTCTCAATGTTATTTAAGTTACCAAACATACAGAGAATGAAGAAGGAACATGGAATCAGATGACCTGAGTTTAAAGCTATGCAACATGGGCAAAGATCTGGCTCATATCTTAAGTAAAAGGATGGTATAGGGCAAGATACAGAGGCAGCCTGTGGTTCAGTGAATAGATCACTAAGCCTGGAGTATGGAAGGCCTGAGGTCAAAATCTAGCCTTAGACATTTCCTAGCTGTGTGATCCTGGTCAAGCCACTTAAATTCTAATTCCCTAGTAAACTGGACCTACTGGAGAAGGAAATGGCAAACCACTCCAGTGTCTTTGCAAAGAAAACCCCAAATGGGGTGATGAAGGGTCAGATGTGACTTAAATGACTGAACAAAAAAAGATAAGAAATTTTTAACCTAGAGTCAATTAAGGTTATTTTTTTTTGCCTTTTTTCTGGAAGGGCAATTGGGATTAAGTAATTTGCCCAAGGTCACACAGCTATTAAGTGTTAAGTGTCTGAGGCCAGATTTGAACTCAGGTCCTCCTGACTCTAGGGCCAGTGCTCTATACACTGCGCCACCTAGCCACCCCCTCAATGAACATTAAAAAAAAAATTGATAACTATTTCATTATAATTAGTTTTCTTTGTAATTCTACATATTTTCATTTTATACATTTAAAAACATTATTCTGGGGTGGCTAGGTGGCACAGTGAATAGAGTCTGGCCCTGGAGTCAGGAAGACCTGGGTTCAAGTTGAGCCTCAGACACTACACACACACACACACACACACACACACACACACACACACACACACACACACACACACACACACACACAC
>NW_027187316.1:4691947-4733418 GCF_028583685.1 Petaurus breviceps papuanus
CACACACACACACACACACACACACACACACACACACACACACACACTAGTTGTGTGACCTTGGGCAAGTCACTTAACCCCAATTGCCCTCCCCCCCCCAAAAAAGGTAAAAACATTATTCTGAAGAGTTCATAAGTTTTGCCAGGTTGCCAAAAGGAGTTCATGACAAAAAACAGATTTAAAAACTATTTTAATGGATTTAACTTTCTCCTGCAGTATTGTCACCTTCTGGCCAATCCACTATACTGAATTATAAATAGTTGATAACAATCAATCAGCTCCAAAATCTAAAAATTAAATAAAATCAAGTAACCAACAATACTGTAGAGCAGCACTGCAAATGACAAGAGTATTTACATTAGTATTTACACTAATTTTTAACATTTTACTCATCTCAAAGAAAATATATATTGCAAAACAAAATTAGCATTGTCACTCCTCCACTGGTTTAAAGCCCATTAATTTTTAAGTGATAAAAAATTATTTGAAAGAATACTTTAATTTGATCAATGTATTTATACTATGGTGCAGTTTGGTGGCACAGAGTGGATAGAGTGCTGGGCCTGAAGTCAGGAAGACTCATCTTCCTAAATTCAAATCCAGCCTTAGGTACTAGCTGTCCTGGTTGCCTCAGTTCCTCATCTGTAAAAAGAGCTAGGGAAGGAAATGGCAACCACAACCCCCTCCAATATCTTTGCCAAGAAAACATCAAATGGGGTCATGGAGAGTCAGATACAACTGAAAAAGACCGAACAACAAAATTTATACTATTGGGAGAAATCAGAAATTTTGAGTAAAGTCGTTTATTTATTCTGATCATTACAGATGTTTTAATATTTTCAATGTGGGGGTGGCTAGGTGGTAGAGTGAGTAGAGCACCGGCCCTGGAGTCAGGAGGAACTGAGTTCAAATCCAGCCTCAGACACTTAACACAAAAACTAGCCGTATGACCCTGGGCAAGTCACTTAACCCCAACTGCCCTCCAAAAAAGCAAAGAAAAAACAAAAAAAAAAATAAAATTTTCAATATGTATCAAAGATTGGTCAAAGTTTCAGGCCAATTGTACAGCTCTAAAACTAAAGAGCACAGTTAAAGTAGTAACTTTTGAAGTCCACTTGTTGGAAGCTGCTTGAGGGTAGAAAGTGATCTAGATGTTACTACTCAAAGTGACCTACACACACAGTTCTCTAATCTGGTATTCACACTCATTATTTACAGGAAAGCCATACCTTTTTGCCTGTTGTAAGGGGAAAAGAGGCAGCTAAGTGGCACAGTGGATAGAGTGCTAGGCCTTGAGTCAAGAAGACTTTTCTTCTTCAAACCTGGCCTCAGACACTTACTAGCTGTGTGACCTGGGGCAAGTAACTTAACACAGTATTTGTCTCAGTGTTCCTCAACTTAAAATGAAGATAATAATAGCATCTACACCCCAGGGCTGAGGTTGTTATTTGGATGAAATGACATAATATTTGTAAAAGTGCTAAGGCACATAGTAAATGCTATATAAATGTTAATAGCTGCCTCAATGTGAAGGGCCTTCTCAAGTCCATGTTATATGAGGATGATCTGAAGGAAATTAGGGTATTTAGGGAAGAGTATTACTGGGTCTCCCACCAGCTCTCCATCTATGATTCTATGAAGATTCTAAATAGAAGCATGATGGGTTTACAGATGTACAAGAGATATACTTTTTACCCAACTGACTTTGTTCAAGTACAAGGAAGTCTAACTTCAATGCCATTCTCAGGACTCACATCACAATAACAATATTTCTAGCACATCATCAACTCCAGGCCCTTCACAATGAGTCAAGTGGTCAAGTCCGATTATAATCTAGAATTCCTGATTAGGAGATCAGATTGTATTTTTTTTTTTCTACTACATCACAGATAACAATGTAATAGTGAAGTTTCAGTGCAAACAGCAGCTGTGAATTCCCAACTGGGAGGCTTTGTACATAAATATAACTTTTAGCATTATGACCTGATCACTTTCTTTTCCTCTCATTCTATAGCTCCCAAACAAACTCCCATTACAATGTTTCCAAGTAATTTTCCCAATATAAGGAAGATGATGAGAGGTGGCCTCTATTCTAGAAGACCCTAACTTTAAAAGTGCTACCTTTGACACATACTTATTACTTGACCCTATGAAGTCACTGAACCACACAGTTCCCCAAACAACTTTCTAACATCATAAACTACAGTGCCAAGTGTAAATCTACGCTGATGGAGGGACTTTCTAAACAGGAACTCCTTATAATAACAAAATTAAAGGACTGGTAAACAAACACAAGATTTTCAAACCTCTATACAAAAAGACAATTTTAGAGAAACAAGAAGGTCTAGTGACCATTGCTATTTCCCAGCAGCATCTAGGAACCCAGACTATACCACAAGGTAACCCTCTTTGAGAAGTCAAAAACATCATTATGCTATCTCCTTGTGATAGTAATGGCAATTAAAGATTCCCCTGTATTGGCTTGGTTTTCAAATTGATTGTGTTGAAACCCAGAGTTTGTTAATCCCACCTGTGGGATGGGCTTGTTGATGTGAAAAGAAAGTCCTAAACTGGGAGGAGCTGGTGATGTAGATTTGGAGAGACAAGAGAGAGGCGGAAGATCTTTTTGGAAGCAGCACCTCGTGGAGAGAGAGAGAGAGACTAAGAGAATTGCTGGCGGCCGCTTTGAATTGCCCTGGACTTTTGAGACCTGCCCCCTGAGCTGCCAAGGACTGAGGAGACATGGCTGTTTTGCTGGTACTTTGTCTGTCTGTTTTGATGTTATTTTGCCAGATTTGTCCACTGGTGAAAGACTGTCCTGTTGAAGAAGTCCTGGAACCTGGCATTTGGTTAAGAAGCCCTGAGACTGTCCTGCAGACAGAGTGAATACTGTCCACTGGTGAAGGACAGTGCTGTTGTTGCAGGGTCTGGGAACCTTTCTGTTGGTTCAGAAGCCCTGAAGAAGGATTTTCTGGTTGTATGTTTACAGAAATCCTGGGAGAGGGTTTTGCTGATGTGTTCAGGGGTTCTAGGACTGTTCTACAGACAGAGGATGAATTCAAGAAGGGACTGGCAATGTATCTTATGGCCTTGCTAAGCCTTGTCTCCCCAGGAACTAAGATTGCTGAGAACTTGCCTCGTGTCAAGATGAAGAAAAGACCTCCATTTGGGTATTAAGTGCTGTGTTTAAACTTGATGTAACTCTGGGGTAGATTCAATTGTGATCCAGGGGTGGGGAACTTTTGACCTTATGTTTGGAAACTAATCTCCATTTGAGAAGAGGGGCTTTGTGGTGGACTTAATTAAGGTATAGCCTAGGGGTGGAGAAGTATTTAGAACAGAGACTTTGTAATTGATTGAATGATTGGAAGGTCCTGGGGTGGGGTAGTCCTTGGAGATTATTTAATCACACTTAGTAAATGCTGTAATTTGGAATGATGTCATGTTTTGACCTTCTCTGTTCTTGGTTTGTCACTGAATAAAATAGAGAGCACCTATGCTGGTATTCTGAACCTTGGGAAGTTGCCTTTCTTTTGGCATTACATTACATTCCTCCAGATATTTTTCACTTTTAAAGAAGTTCTAGCCCTTTGAAGTTGGCATCTGAATATTCTTGATCTAGAGAAAGATGTCACTAGTCATATATCACCTGCAATGAAATTTAAAATATTATATTAGCTCGACAAGCACCTTTTAATCTTACTTAGAATGGGTTCTTAATTTAAGTGAGAAATTTTAAAAGGCGTCTTATTTGCCTAAGCACACATCACACCCTGCCTATTATGTAGGTATGCAACTTTCTGGCAGTTTCTCACAGTGACCTTGTCAGCATGTTAAGAAAAAGCAGTCTTGTTTTCAAGATAAGGAAGGCAAAGTAAATTATCTTTAAGGCCCCTATAAAAAAGTATTTAAAAAGTCATAAGATTCTATGATTTTAAATGATTAGAACTTAAACATTTGACTTTTCAACTAAGGTTAATGAAGTTCACACCAAGGTAATGAACATAGGTCAAAGTACCAAATGACTGGTACCCAGCACCTAAAGAATAGTAGACACTTAATTAATACCTGTTGTCTGATTTGGGAGAAAAAGTTGTGTACTTAAAAATAAATAAAACCATATAAATAAGTATAAACACAGATCATATCACATCAGAAGATGCCTTCAAATACTTTCCCCTCCTACTACTTTTTCCACTTAAGTCTTCCCCTTTCCACACCACAAGACAGAATTTAAAGCTGGTAAGGTACTCGGAGACTATCTAGTCCAAGGGTCTAGTCCAGGCCACATTTGGCCTTCTAGATCCTTAAATTCGGCTTTTGACTGAAAAAAATTCTGTCTTCAACCCTGATCTTGTCTAATCTCATTCCACTTTATGAGGAATAAATTTAGGGTCAGCCTTTATTAATAACCTATTATGTGGCTAGGCCCCAGAAATAACAGCTGCCCTGACTTGTGAGTCATTTGCTTTATGTTGTTTCATGTAACTGATGCCCACCCAGGTGTGTGGGCATCACATACCTCAGTTTAGAACAAAATCTTTAGGGTTTCCAAGCTAAAGCAAACAAACCCCTCTGACTACCCAATTTCTGCCTACTCCACCCCTTTTGTACCACATCCTCCCTGAACTTAACTCTTCCCCTTCTCCCCAGTTGAGAGGATGTCCGCCAAAACTCCAGCTCCCAACCCCCTCCCCCTACATGAGCGCCTTTCCTCCCCTGAAATCCCATCCCCCTTCCGTCTCACCTTCTCTCGGACCCCCAACCTCGTCCCTCCAGGCCCGCTTCTCCGACCCCTCCCCCTCCTTCCCGCTCCCTGCAGTATCTCTTCCCTTTCCCAGCCCCCTCCCCTTACCTTTCCTCCCCTCTGCCCTTCTTAATGCAGCCCCTCCCCTCCGCTCCTCTCCTTATCAGATCCCCCTCCCGGTCTCCCCGTCTCTCCTCCGTCCGGCACGCTCCCCTGCGCCTGCCCCTCGCCCGAGCTTCCTCCCCTGCCCCGCCGCTGCTCCTCCTCCTCCTCCTCCCCGGCCCGCTACTCGCCTCAGGTCTCCAAATTTAGTGTCTCCTCTCCCCGCTTCCAAATCCACCGACCATGACTTGGGGTAAAGAGACACCTTCCGCCCCTCTGCCTCCCCAGGAAGGGAAAGCCCGGCGGGCAAGACTGCGAGGACTCACCCACCGCCTGCGCCTCCTTCGCGGTCCCAGAGTGCGGAGCCTCGGGACGCCTGCCCCGCCCCCCCCCCCTCCGGGAGGTGCCCTGGAAGGCAGGGTGTATTGGTGGTTGGGGCGGTGGCGTCCCCCCCCACGGCGCCTGCGCAGCTGTGGCGGGCGTCCGGGACGCGGTTCTAACTGCCCGGAGCAGCCGCCGCCAGGCGCGGAAAAGGGGGGGGGGGGGTTGTTGGGTGCTTGCCGGGCGGTTCTGACCCGCGGTGGTGGGGATGAGGGAGAGGGAAGGGGAGGGAGAGGGGGATGGGCTGTGTTGGGCGATAATAGGGAAAAGGGTGTGGTGGGGGCTGTTTGAGACACGTCCGACGATTGGCTCTCTGGGAGAGAGTGGGATGCGACCCTCCTTCTGATTGGCGGGCCCCAGGATGCTCCCAGGACGCAGGTGATTGAGGTGAAGCACCAGCTAAATTGAAAGTTGGAATTCTCTTCTGTGAGGGGAGCTTGGGCGGTGGGTTTTCGGGACCTCTCTGCTCAGGCTCCAAAAAAATGGAAAGGGGCGGGGGGAGAGAGGTGGCTGGAGAGGTCCCGGGGAAATGACCCTCCTTTTTCTGTCCCGGTCAGGTTGAACAGAGCAGAACTTGGCCTTGTCCTTGCCACAAACTGTACCTCTGAGTTTACCTGCGGCCATTCATTCATTCATTCATTCATTCATACAACATACAACCCCCAGACCTGCTCCTGCATCCTGGGGATCTGAGGGAAATGAGGGCGATGTTTCACCTGGAGAGGGGAGCACAGCTGGAGTTTTCTCCCGAAAGGGGGAGGAAATGGGGAGTGATTCAATTCAAGAAGCATTTAAGTTCCCATTATAGACAAGTCACTTTACCGACCTAGGTCTCAGTTTCTTCATATGTAAAGTGGGGGGTTGAGACTAGATTTGCGTAGCTGAACCCCAAAAGTAGCACCCTTCCCTGAGCCTAGAGACCCAGGACAGAGAGATGGGAGATGCAGAGAAAGGAGGAAAAGGAGTAGGCAGTTTGGGTTTTTTCACCTTAAAATTTAGGTTTTGAGAAGAGCTTTTGGTAATGTTTTTGTGGACTTGTTAAGGACAGAAGTGACACCTGGGGAGAAAAGAGGACAAGGAGTAGTCCGGTTTTTTTTCTTTTTAAAAATTTGGTTTTAAGAAGAGCCTTTGGTAATAAACATTTTGTGAACTTATTAAGTACAGAGAGATGAGATTTGAGAAGAGAAGGGATAGTCAGATTTTCTTTTTCTTTTTTTAAGAGTTATGGTTTAAGAAGAGCCTTTGGAAACCAACATTTTGGGGAACTTGTTAATGACAGAAAGAGGTGGGGAAACACCAGGAAAAGGACTAGTCAGTTTTTTTTTTCTTTTGAAAAGTTAGGTTTCGAGAGGAGTCTTTGGTAATAGATATTTTGTGAACTTGTTAAGGACAGAGAAAGGTGACCTGGAGAGAACGGTTTTATTAGGTTTTAAGAAGAGCCTCTGGTAATCAACATTTTGTGAACTTGCTAGAAGTTGTTTTTTTCCCCCATGAACCAGTAGTTGGCAACATTGAATTTTAATGACTTCTAGGATTCTCTGCCATTTTAAAAATCCTGTGATTTTCTGATGTGTTGGCCCAGAACCAAGACAGAAAACCTTTAATAAGCAGAAAGTGCTTATGGTGGAGTAGGACTGACGATTTATCATAGCTTATAAATTCGGCTGTTACTACTCCTCCTTTAGGAATACCATTATGTGCAAAGCACTGCATTATTCATTTTAAGCAGTTGGCAGAAAACATTCTCTGCTGTAATGGGTAGGTGTAGTGGCAAGCCAAAGAGGAAACAGAAACTTCTCGACATTCACTCACACAATTCTGCATGCAACTCTTTAGTGTTTGGAAAACTATCCAGTGTTGGGTGTAGGAAATCAGGAAAGGAAAAATGGAAATAAAAGCATGGTTTGGATTTTTAGTAATTGTTTACCTTTTGTGCTATGAAGTAAATAGGCATAAAATTAATTACAAAAAGTTAAACATTAGCAAATGTATCTTCTGTCATTAAATATCTACTGTGCTAAGCATTTGGGATGCAAAGAAAGGCAAAGACAATTTCTGCCCTGGAGGATCCTGATAGGGGAAACAGCATTACAATAGCTGTGTACAAACATGCTAAAAACAGGATAAATTGGAGATGATAACAGAGTGAAGACACTAAAAGGGACATTTGGGAAGGCTTCTTGTAGAAGGTAGGACTTTAGCTGGAACTTGAAGGAGGCCAGGAGAGAGAGATGAGGTGGGGGGAAATTCCAGGCATGGGAAACAGCCAGTGAAAATGCTGAGCCTGGAGATGCAATGTCTTGTTCAAGAAACAGCATGGTGACCGGAAAAGCAAGAAGTGTTGATCAGAGATCATAGCACAGTATCCAAGACTATATATATATATATTTTTTTCTTCCTTCATATCTAAATGAAATACAAGTTTCACTTCCCCTCTTTGACAAGGTACAGGACTATGGATTTACAATACCAAATGTACTGTGTATAAAAGGCAGCAAAATAGTGCAGTGGGTAGAATACTGGGCCTGGCTTTACCCCTGCATTCTTGGGTACATTTATTTATTTAGAGAGCAATTGGGGTTAAGTGACTTGCCCAAGGTTACACTGGTTTGTTGTGTCAAGTGTCTGAGGCCATATTTGAACTCAGGTCCTCCTGACTCCAGGGCTGGTACTCTATTCACGGAGCCACCCAGCAGCCCCTCTTGTGTACATTTAGAAGAGCCTTTCACAAGGATTTTTGTCCTGTCATGTTTTGAAAGACCTATGATCCCTAGGTCATTTCTACACATCCTGTCTTCAAGATCAGTATGTTTTGTTTGGACTGTGAGTTTATTTTCTTTTAGTGTTAATGTTTTCTGCTTCTTTGGTGAGATTTGCCATTACAGATTCCAGTTGTTTCATTCTTCCCATTATCTTTACTGATCTGGTCATAAATTCTGCCCTCATATTTCTCATTCACTTTCAAACCACTCAGGAGCAGTGTATTGGGGTTCCATGTTCACCTCACTTTCCACAAGGTCCTTTGTCTCATTGAGTGGCCTATTTTCTTTGTTTTGTAGTGTTCACAGATGCCTGAACTGGTTTATTAGATATATTTCCTTCAGTTTTAGTGTTTTCCATATTGATTTATCTGCTTGTGTTCAAGATCTTTTAGTTGTTTTTTTTTTTTGTTTTTGTAATTTCAGGCTTCCCCCCTCCCTCCTTATTTTCCTCTTGTTTACATTCTGATTCTCTCCCCTCTGATGGTGCTTTCCTTGGGGCTGGATCTCAAGGCGTCTAGGCTTCCCCAATGCTGGACAATTCATTATCTCTGCCTCAAGTAACTTTCGGGTGGCCAGAACTGGTCTCAGTTGGATGCTGAGCTTTTATCCCTCAGGCTTAGTGGAGTGCTGACTAGCACCCCCCACACACCCATATACACATACCTTTCACACATAGTGTCCTGTCCTAGTGTCCTGCCCCATTCAATTTGTTCCTCCGTTCTCTGGCCTGGTAATGACAGTTGAGAACTTTGCAACACTGGGGCTTTGGGTCAACTTCTGTAGCTTAGGTTTCTAGGCTCTGGAAGGAGGGATGAGTGGGGTGCAATGTTGAGCTCTATGTCAAACCTACTTAAAATATGTCCTGCTCCTTTCCCTCTGTTCTTTTGCTCTCCTGCAGAGATCTTTTGCAGCACAGACCACTGTTCACCTAAGTACTGATTGTCTTCCAAAGTCCCCAGCACAGTTCTCCTGGAGGGCTTCCATAATGCTGGTTGTCCGTTGAAGCAGCCTGAGAAAATTTCCACAACCTGGAGCTAGGGTATCTACAGCACTGGGAAGACGGAGGGGAGACTGAGAATATTTTGTTGCAAGCCATGGGTAAATTCCTTAGATTCTTGGGTTGGCTAAGAACAGCCTTGTTACCTGTAGTGTGGGAGGTGAGGGAGAAATGTTGAATGAACTCAGGGTAGGGTCAGCTCATGATTTTTTTCTAACCTTTTGGATTCTGAGTGTCTTAGACCAGAGGTGTCAAATTCGTGGTTGTGGCCAGCAAACTCCTGAGTGGGACCCAAACAATATTAAAATGTAATGGGGAAATGCTTAACAAATTAAAATTTTAATTCAACATAATGTTAATTTGTAGTTTTCTAAGTCAATATGCCTCCCTCAGGGATCCCATTTTATTTTAACTTGAAACCATTGTCCTAGACCATCTAGATAGCTGAACTTGCTTTATCTTTGGTGTAAAATTTACATTTTGGAAAAGTTTCAGAGGTTGTGGGAATTAGAGAAAATATCTAGTCTTGCACTTCATTGCTTACGTGACCCACACATGATCATCCTTTTACTCTCTAGTTTCTGCTGCTGCCAACATTAACTGGGTACTCACATGATGTGCCTCTTTTGGCACAGGGAAAAGAGAGAATACAAATTCAAAGATAATATACCAGGATGAGGTAATTAAGAGAGCATTTAGAGACTATAAGGTGTTTTCTTTTGGATGAGGTTGAGGTATCCTTGGTTGAACTAGTTATATTTCTTTCCCAAGAAGACTATTTTCTAGTATAGTCTAATCTGTATTAATTCTATTTTCTATTTGTTTTGATAAATAAGTTTACTCACTTTTCACTATTTCTGATCATTTTTTTGTGTAACTAGCATCTGGGGAAGCAGTCAAACCTGTGGTTGTTAAGCTTGGAGTATTCCACCACCCCCCTTAAGGGATAAAATCCAGGGAAGCTAGTAGCTTTTTTGCTTTCGAACCTAAAACATTTCCCCTAGATCAGCAATATGTAGGACCCTCCTGTCTTAGAAGAGAACAGTGGCCAGCCTTGTGGTCCTTACTCCTGTTTCTCTTATAGCAGGAATCATAGTCTCACTTGGAGAGAGGTGGTCAAAATTCCAGAGATACTATCCATGTCTCCCCTGCAGCCCTGTCTATATGTTTAGACATTCTGCATGCATATACTTAACCTAGTTGGGCAATAACATTACAAACATAAATAGGTACACACAAAATGATACGGAGTAGATAGATATCCCCAAGGAAAAAGGAAGTAGCAATTAGAGGGAATAGGAGGGAGCAGTGAAAAACTTCCTGTGGTAAGTGGTGGTTGAGATGGGTTTTGAAGGAAACCAAGGATCCTTCAAGAGGTGGAAGTGAGGAAGGAAAGCATTCTAGGCATAGGAGACAGCCTGTGCAAAAAAAAATTGAGATGAGACGGAGTGTCAAGTCTGAGCATTATTAAGTAGGCCAATGTGGCTGGACCTCATAGTACACTTAGGAAAATAAAACATAAGAAGACTGGAGAGATAGAAAGTGCCAGCTTGTGAAGGACTTTAAATGTCCTACTCACGTTTGTATTTGATCAAACAGCTAGTTAGCACAGTTGGTATGGCAGTGGACCTGGAATCAGGACAGACCTTAGTTCAAATCTAGGCTTAGGCACCTACTAATTATATGACTCCATGCAAGTCACTTGATCTCTTTTTGCCTCAGTTTCCTCATCTGTAAAATGGGAAGAATAAGGGTTGTTGTAATGATAAAATCAGGGTGGCTAGATGATGCAGTGAATAGAGCACCAGCCCTGGAGTTAGGAGGACCTGAGTTCAAATCTGGCCTCAGACACTTAACACACACACACACACACACACACACACACACACACACAACAAGCCCTGTGGCCTTGAGCAGGTAACCCCAAATGCCCTGCCTTCCCCCCTCCAAAAAAAAAAATAAAAGAAAAATCACTTTGACAGCTGAGTGGAAGATGGTTTGGAGTGTGGATATATATGGGTCAGGAAGACCAATTACTAGGTTGTTGCAAAACTCCAAGTGAGAGGTAGTAAGAGCCTGAACCAGGTTGTTTACAAGGAACTTATACAAGAGATGGGAGAAAAAAAAAACCAACACGTTTGGCAACTAATCAGTTCTGGAACATACAGCCTGAGAGAGGTTTCATCTGCCCAGAACTAACTCCTCCACTAGTCCCTTATGACATCATCCTTTCCTGCCCTTTCTTTTTGTTCCAAATCATGATTTTATTCTGTAAGAAACACTTTTCTATGTTGGAGCAGACTCAGGCCAGGTCCCGGTAGTTTAGATTCAATGTTGGAAAATAATGACATTCGTAGGTCTTACAACAGTTGACAAAACAAGGGAAGGACATTTAAGATGTCTTGAGTTGATTGAGGTAAGCAAAGCTATTTCCTGTGTTACCCTTTATGACCCACCAGCTAAGCCAGTGTAAGACTCCTGGCACTCCTGAGCTCACCTAGCCTTGAGGAATGTTTCCATACCTTTTGAGGAAAAAATAAATAGCTTAACCTGCTAGGAGGGAAGAGAGTTAGTAATATATTTTTCCTAACATACCCTGATGAGGTAATTCTCTCTACTGATACAAATCAATAAGTATTGTACAATAAATAGTCTTAAGAGAGTTCCCTGGGACACAAAGAGGTTAAGGGACCTTCTTAGGGTCACAGAATCAGTATGTATCAGAGGCAGGGCTTGAACCTAGTTCTTTCTGACTTTAAGGCCAGACCTTTGTCTACATAAGCTTCTTTCCAACACTTCCTACCTGTCTTTGAATTCCCAGTTCTAGCATAATTAATGACAGTAAAGCAAAAGTGATAGTGTTTCTCCACAAGACCAAACAGCCAATTCCCAACAGTCTCCAATTACCACATGTTGCTGACCTCTTGGGTCCAGAGGACATGAGATATGTGGCAAGGCCAATAGACAGCAAATAATCCTGGGTGATGCTTTTCAGGCAGGTAGGCAACAAGTATTTATCGGGGCAGCTAAGTGGCACACTCGATAGAACACTGGCCCTGAAGTCAGAATACCTGAATTGAAACTTGGCCTCAGACACTTACTTAGTGGTGGGATCCTGAGCAAGTCACTTAACCTCTATTTGCCTCAGTTTCCTCATCTGTAAACATATAATAGTAGTACCTACCCCCTCCAGGATGGTTGTGAGGGTCAAATGAGATAATAATTGTCAAGCACTTAGCACAGTGCCTGGCACATAGTTGGCACTATTGTATATAAATAAGATAATGATAATGAAGACGTATTTATTTTGTGCCAGGCACTGTGCTAAGAACTAGAGATATAAATACAACAACAAAAAAGGCTTCCTCTGCCCTCAAGGAGCTTAGATTCTAATGGGAAGAGGGCACATAAAAGGGAACTCAAAAGGAGGGTGACAGAATGGTACTGGCAGAGTTAACTGTGTCAAAGTCACAACGAAGCTCAAAGGGAAATCAAGTATGGTCAGCCTGGGTCTGTCTACAAAATTGGTGCGCTTGGAAATAATGGGCTATAGGCTCTGGGAACCCCCTTGAACTCTCCTTGAATCTTCCCACTTGATCTGCCTGAGCTCATAAGCCTTCCATTTTCTCTATGCCCAAATCTCTCTTACCCCTAACCTAGCCTAGCCCTCCATTGGCTATTATCTCCAGGTGCCTTTAGCTACTTCCTACCCTTAATCCCATTCTCTGACCTCTATCACCCCAGTCCCATCAAGATCCTCCCTGGACCCCTCCTCCCATCACCCCAGACTACTAGACCACCCCTAGATCCCTCTCACAGTCTTTCTGTATATAAGATCCATCTTGCCTCCATGAAGGTGCCTCAGATTCAGCTCAGACTCAGTCTGTGTCAGATTGTTCTGGCCTGCAAGCATCACAAATGCTTAGATTCCTTAAGAGTCTAGCCAATTGTGAGGTTCCTTTAGAGTCTACCCAATATGGCAAATCTTTAATAAATTTTTTTTTCTTTGACTGAAAGAAGAGGAGTTGAATTCATTTGGACAGGACCCAGCGTGTTGGTATTTTGGGGTCCCAAGTACCTCGAAACCTAAACCTCAACAGAAGGATCTCACCAGGGAGCGTCATCCATTCCAGGGTCAGAAGATTGCTGAGTTATTATAGCTTAGTCCAGGAGAGTCAGAAGTAGGGCATAGAGGGAATGAAGCATGACTGATTTGGGCCGGTCCTCAGAATGGAGATTCCATGAGGAGGAAGGAACTCCCTAATAGGAGAAGGCCAACGTGGTAAAGGAATATTCCAGGGTAGAAAGGCCTCAAGCACTAAAATTCCAGGGCGATAAAGCAGTTGAATTATGGTGAAGTCAGGGTGAGTCTGAGAAGCAGACAAGACAAAGTAGAGTATTAAGTATAATCAGGTCGGGGTGGCAGGGCTACATGTTGTGGTTGGTAGCAGGTACCTGACAGTTGAATTTAGATAAAAATGGAGTTTCACTGAGAAAGGTATAGGGTACTGAGTACAAACTTTACCTACTTCACAATTCTGCTTTGAGATAACATTTATAATAGCTAGCATTTATATAACTCTTTAAGGTTTGCAAAGCACTTTACAAGTATCTCATTGATCCTCGACAACAGCCTTGAGAAATAGTTTTTATTAGAATTCTCTTTTCTACAGATGAAGAAACCGAGGCAGGTAAAGGTTAAGTGATTTGCCCAGTATCACACAGCTAGTGAGACTGGATTTAAACTCAGTTTTTCCTGATTCAGCCTTCAATCCACTATACTACCTAGCTATGAGTAAAACGTAATTTTAAAGCAATAATAAAAATCTTTATTGCCAGAAAGGTTACCAATCTTTATGTGGAACCTGGCAATGAACATGATTTGAAGTATTTTGGTTCATATTTCCTAGGTTTTAATGATAAAGATCATAGGAAGGGTGTTTCCAAGGAGAACTGGCTTTTATACCTTTGCTTTGCTTCTCTTTACTCCAGATCAACAGAGCTCATATTTTAGGGCCTCTGAAGGTAATGAGCCTCACAAATTCTGCTTAGTCAGACATTTGCATGGTGGCATAAAGAGACTTATAAAAGTAGTTTTGGATAAGAGATATATTAATCTATAGGTCACTTAAAAGTGTAGTCTAAATTACCATAAAATAGCATAATAATAGTATGTTATCTTTTTTTTGTTAATTCAGTTTTATTTTATTTTTAGTTCTGAGTTTTCTCTCTTATTCTTTACCTTCTCTTACCCATTGAGAAGGCAAGGAAAATAAAATCCATTACAACTCTGCAAAACAATTTCCCACATTAGCTATGTCCAAAAAGAAAGAAAGGAAATATGCTTCATTTTGCATTTTGAGTCCATCAACTCTCTATCTGGAGGTGGATAGCATCCTTTGGAATTGTGTTGATAAGAGTTAACTAGTTTTTCAAAGTCGACTATGTTTTTATACTATTAACATTTTTTTTAGGCAATGAGGTAAAGTGACTTGCCTAGGGTCACAAAGCCAGTAAGTGTGGGAGACTAGACTATTAACTCAGGTCCTCCTGACTCTATCCATTAAGCCACCTAACTGCCACTCCACTAATACCATTATTTAAATTGTTCTCCTGGTTCTGCTAACTTTACTTTGCATCAGTTCATACATGTCTTCTCAAGTTTTTTGAAATAATCCTTTTTATCATTTCTTACTAGCACAATAGTATTCCATCACATTCATATAACATAATTTAGTCATTCCATAATTGATAGGCACCTGGTCAATTTCCAATTCTTTGCCACCATAAAACAAGCTGCTATAATATTTTTAGGCATATGGGTTCTTTACCTCTTTCTTTCATCTCTTTGGAGAATGGACTTCGTAGTGGGATTGCGGACTGTATGCACAATTTAATTACTTTGGGGGCGTGATAACAAATTGCTGTCCAGAATGACTGGAAGGCTTTCACAGTTCCACCAACAATATATTAGAGAACACTCCATCCTCATAGTTAACATTGTAATGTTTAGAGGACAAGCTAGTTTATTTTTTATAATCTTATAAATACAGTCTCTGTTCTATTGATAGCAATCTGAGAAGGCCTTAAAGAATAAGTGTGCCTTGAAGATTTACATGGATTAATAGAAAGAGGGCTTTCCTGAGAGTCAGGAAGCTCTGTGTTCGAGTTCTGCCTCTCATTCAAACTGGCTATGTGACCATGGGCAAGTAATTTAACTTCTAAAAGTTTTATGGAGGTGACTTGCTGATCTGCATGAATAGAGTTTCTACATAGGGAAAGGTCCTATGCCACCTCCCCACCCCCCATACCAATAGAACTATCAGCCTGTGTAGATCTCAAAAAAAGGTGGGACTAATACCAAGGGCATTATTCACATAGTAGATGTGATGGGGTTTAGGCTGTGGGAACCCCCTTGAATTTTCCTGCTTGATGAGGTATTTGCCTGAAGCCATAAACCTTTCATTATCCTAGGCCCAAATGTCTGTTACTCTTAGCCTAGCCTAGCCCTCCATGATCCAGCTACTTCCCACCCTTGATCCTATCAATATCTATATCCAAATCTGTTACCCTTAAACTAGCCTAGCCCTCCATTGTCTGCCATCTCCAGGTAGCCTTCAGCTATTTCCCACCCTTAATCCCATTCTTGGAGTCTGCCCTCAGTAGTCAAGATCCTCCTTAAACTTCTCCTCAAGACCATCCCCAAAGCCCTCCTCTAGACCACTCCTAGATCCCTCTCCTAATCTTTCCACCTTGCCTCCATGAAGGTTCTGAGATTCAACCTAGCACAGCCTCGTCTGTGTTATATTGTTCTGGTCCACTTGTCCAATACAAGCATCACAGATGCTTAGGCTCCTTAAGAATCTACCCATTATGGTGAAACTTTAATAAACCTTGTTTTACTTTGGCTGAGAGAAGGCTTGAGTTGAATTCATTCCGTTGGTATTTTGGGGTCTCAAGTACTCCTAAACCCTAAACCTCAACAGATGTACTTTTACTTTGAGGTGAAAACTAGTTTTCTCTTATCTTGCTAAAAGATGCAAACTCAAGATAGATATAAATAAGCAAGACAATACAATAGTCATACTCCAAATTCCCTGATTTCCTTTTACGGACCTACTAGGCAAGGGTACAATACTGAAGTTGTAAAAGTGTTTAACTAATGTCCAAAACTTTTTTTGCTCTTTACAAATCAGTTTCAGTTCAGTAACTTTACATTTTCCCATTTCAGACCTAATTTGGGACATGAAGCAATCCTTTATTCTTTTAGTGAAGGCAGTATATAGCTCAATCATAAGAGCATAGAATTTGGAGCCAAAGGACTTGGGTGTGAATGTGACTTTGCTAGTTATCAACTTGGACACGTCCTCTCCGGCCTCAGTTTCCTCATTTCTAAGATGAGGGAGTTGGGTTTCTAAATCTGTGATTGTAGCAGCATTCACAGGTAGTAGCCAAAGCAAGTCCAACAGCTTTAAAATGACATAATTTTTTTTTTACCGCACAATCACCTCCCTATGAGAACCTCACCTTACCTCTGCGTTGAACCCTTCATTCCTTGAAATGATAAAAAAAAAGAAAACAAAACCAACCACTCAGTGACCTCATCTGAAAGCTTACACTTCATTCCATACTCCTAATCTTCCAGCTGACTCTTTCAAAGAGAGGGACCACACTACTTTTTGGGAGAATATAAGTATCAAATCAGAATTATGCCACTTGAATCCTCTCCCAACTTTCATATTCAGCCTCTTCTAGCTGGGTTTTCTTATTTAACTTTTTATATCCTTTACTTCATAATAACCACTCAGACCAAATCTTACATCATCAATTGCCTGTTGGACTTTTCAAACTAGATGTCCCATAAACTCCTCAAACTTAACCTATCTCAGACTGATTTCATTTACTTCTCCTGTTCACTTGTCCTTATTATCGAAATTTGCTATGAGAGGAAAAGAGACATAGTTTTAAAATGTCAAGACTGTTCCCTCAAGGGTACAATCTGACCCGAGATAAATCATAAAAGGAGAAAAACTCCATGTTTGATTCCATGTCATATCTGACAGCCAATCATGTAGTCACAGAGTATTAAAAGCCAAACTGAGGATTAACCAGGTAGGGAAGTTTCCTGTTCAGAAAGGAAATAGCACAATGGAGAAACTGAGTCAAGAGGCTCCCATCTTGAGTGATGTCAAGGTCATCCCCTCAAATTTTCCCAGGGACAGACTTCCACCTGTAGCAGTTCTCAGACTGCATCACATGCTATTTTCTCCTTGACTGGTGGACTATTATTGGCTGCATGACAACAATTGAGACAACCATCCCTATTCAAAACTCAAAACAATAGTAAATTATAGTCCCAAGAGATTTTACATCAAATAGCAAAATTACACTAGCCACAGCTTAGGGTTTGAATATTATTCATTGTCTCATGTTTTCTCTAACAGTTGCATTTCATTTATCCTTCACTTAGAATTTAAAACTAACCACATTCTGGGGTTTCAGATATATAGTGAATACCTGATAATTGACTCATATTAATATATTGAAGTTCAATCTTTAAACCATCCTATACATTTTCATAATTTTTATAAGTTATAGCCAAAAATTTTCAAATGAAAACTTACTATTACAGTAAACTTATAATTCTACAAACAGGAAATTATTATTATCTATTTTCAAAAAATATACCCCACTAAATATTGACCAGTTTTCAAATATCCATTTTTATCACATTATTTTAACTGCTTAATTCATAATTTAGCAGCATCCAAATTAAAAGAGAAGTTTTAACAGCATTTTTGATACAATGGTTTACCAAATATAAGGCAAATGACATCAATTTAGTCAAATGCATTTCCAAATTATCATAAATAGAAAATCATTCATTTTATCACCTTTGTTATTTTATACTGATCACATTTAAAACATGGTATAGACTTATCCAGTTAAAGAAATAATGATGATGATGATGATGATGATAACAATAGTCAACATGTGTATGTATGCCAGTAACTGTATTAAGCACTTCACAATCACTATTTCTCTCAATCCTATTTTTTTCCTATGATTATTATTTTCCTATTATTATTTTTCTCTTTACAGATCAGGAAACTGAGGTAAACAGACAAGATAATTTAATTAAGATGATGCATCTAATAAATTTCTGAGACTGGAGTGTACCTCATGTTTCCTTGATCCATACTTTTTAAAAATAATAATAATATTTGGCACTTCTGGAAGCCAAGATAACAGGATAAGCAAGAAATCACATGACCTCTCCCATATTTACCCCCAAACAACTATAAAACAGCATCTCAAAACAAACTCTAGACTGGCAGAACCAACAAAAAGAGTGAAATAATTTTCTAGCCCAAGCAACTTGGAAATTTGGCAGAAAATATCTGTCTCTCTTGGGTAAAGGGGGAGTATGGTCCAGGTCAGGCAGTGTCCTGCCTTATTAAGCCAGTGGGAAACCCTGAGCTCCAGTATAGGTTAATGAACAAGGTCCTGTGCTAGTGTAACAGCAGCAGGCAAGTGGACAGAGCCACCCCTCTAAGCCTTACAGACCCAGAGCAGCACTACCAGGACTGCAGTAGAGAGAACCAGGCCCCTGGTGGGGTCTCAGTGCAGCATTAGGTAAGAAATTCAGCCCCTGCAGCCTCCAGCTCGAGAAGCTTGGGACAATGCTCCTTCCACCTCAGGAGCAGAGCTCAACTTTAAAAGTAATGAAATAGTCTGGAAAAGATGAGTAAAAACAAAACAAAAAAACAACAACCCAAAAACAAGAAAAAAAGAACCTAACCACAGAAAGTTATGGTGACAGGGAAGATTAAGACATAAACTCAGAAAAGGACAACCCCAGAAAAACACTTACCTGCAAAGCCTCAAAGAAAAATGTGAGTTGGTGTTAAACCCAAAAAGAACTCCTCAAAGAGCTCAAAAAGGATTTTAAAAATCAATTTGCAAAATAAATTAAGGTAATGCAAGAGAATAATGGGGAAAAAAGAGTCAATAGCTTGATAAAGAATACACAAAAAAAAATGGAAAAAGATGTACAAAAATTTAGTAGAGAAAGCAACTCCCTAAAAAGTAGAATTGACCAAATAAAAAAGGAGGCAAAAAAACTAAGTGAAGAAAAAAACTCCTTAAAAATTAGAATTGGACAAGTGGGAGCTAATGACTCCATGAAACATCAGGAATAAGTCAAGTAAAATCAAAAGAATAAAAAAAAATAGAAAAAAATTTGAAATTATCATTTTTAGATTTCATTCCTTCATATTCAACTCACAGCTGTTCCCTCTGTGTTTGTGTGTGTGTATTCCTTCTATCTGTTTTAATAATGAGAAAGTTCTTATGAGTCATAAGTATCATCTTCCTATGTAGGAATATAAACAGTTTAAACTTATTAAGTCCTTTATGATTTTACTTTCCTGTTTATCTTTTTATTCTTCTCTTAAGTCTTATATTTGAAAATCAAATTTTCTATTCAGCTCTACTCTTCTAATCAAGAATGTTTGAAAGTCAGGGGGCAGAGTCAAGATGGTGGAGTTAAAACAGGACTTCTGCAGGGTTCTGGCTTCCACCTCCTCCAATTCATGTAAAAGCTGACTCTGAAGAAACTTTGGAGCTACAGAACCCACAAAATGACGGAGAAGCTAACCTTCCACTGAGGACAGCCTGGTGGGCCGGCAGCAAGCGGCCAGCTCAGCACTCTGGGAGCCAATCCCAGTCCTGTGGGAGCCCGAGATTTTAGCCCCAGTGTGGGCCTGACCAGCTGCCAGCTGGAGGGACTTCAGATCACCAGCACTTGTGGTGGTTTCCAGAATTATCAACACATAGATACCAAGGACACAGAGAGAGGTTAGTGCAGTGTGGACTTTGGGATACAGTAATTGGGAGTGCTGTCTGCCTCTGCCCCTGGAGCCACAGCCGTGCAGCTGCCCACATGGCAGCTTCAGCGTCTGGCTTGCAGATTGTAGGGGGACCAAGTGACCAGTCTGAAGGGTAATCACTCTTGCTTTAACCTGCTTGGATATGGATCACTGTCTAGGGTGGAGGTCCTGGGGTGTGTGACCAACTTGCCAGAGTGTGTGGAGGCTTCAGAGAGGGCACCCAACTAATACCTTCGGCAGCTAAGAAAACCCCAGCAATTGGGACAAAGCTCTCCTGTCTGGTAGCAGAGTCCTACTGTGGCAAAAAGCCCAAAACTCAAGTAATTGAGTGGCAACATGAGCAAACAAGGGAAGCAAAGTAAACAGAGCAATCCAACTTTACACTCCTACTTTGGGGACAAAAAGGATGGAACAGGAGGAAAACAGTGAAGTCAGAACTACTGCACCAAAAGCTTCCAAGAAAAATACAAGCTGGTTACAGGCCATAGAGGACCTTAAGAAGGATTTTAAAAATCAAATAAGAGAAGTGGAGGAACAGAAATGAGAATAATGCAAGAAAATTATGAAATGAGAGTCAACAACCTGACTGAAGAAAATAACACTTAAAAATAGACTAACTCAGGGGTAGCTAGGTGGTGCAGTGAGTAAAGCACCGGCCCCAGAGTCGGGAGGACCTGAGTTTGGTTCTGGCCTCACACACTTAATGCAAAAAAAAGAACAACAAAAAAAAAAAAACTAGCCATGTAACCTTGGGCAAGTTACTTAACCCCAACTGCCCTCCAAAAGGCAAATAAATAAATAAATAATAGACTAACCCAGATGGCAAAAGAGGCTCAAAAAGGCAATGAGGAGAAGAATGCCTTAAAAAGCCAAATTTGCCAGATGGGAAAAGAATCTCAAAAGCTCACTGAAGAGAATCATTCCCTCAGAATTGGACTGGAGCAAATGGAAGCTAGTGACTATATGAGAACTCAAGATACTATTAAACAGATCCAAACAAATGAAAAAATAGAAGGCAATGTGAAATATCTCATGGGAAACACCACTGACCTGGAAAAAAAAATCCAAGAAAGATAATTTAAAAATTATTGGACTACCTGAAAGCCATGATCAAAAAAAGAACCTAGAAATCATCCTTCAAGGAATTCTCAAGGAAAATTGCCCTGATGTTTTAGAACCAGAGGGCGAAATAGAGGTTGAAAGAATCCACTGATCACCTCCTGAAAAAGATCCGAAAAAGAAAACTCCTAGGAATATTATAGCCAGGTTCCAGAGTTCCCAGATCAAAGAGAAAAATATTATAAGCAGCCAGGAAGAAACAATTTCAATATTGTGGAAACACAATCACGATAACACAGAATCTGGCAGCTTCTGCACTGAGGAATCAAAGGGCTTGGAATATGATATTCCAGAGGGCAAAGGAACTGGGATTAAAACCAAGAATCATCTACCCAGCAAAACTGAGTATCATGTTTCAGGAGAAAATATGGTCGTTCAGTGGAATAGAGGACTTAAATATATAAATAAATGATAATTGTAACTGATGAAATTTTTCTCAGCATGAAAATAGTTGAAGGGAATAGAAATATGTATATATATGTTTATATCGGGTATATGAACGTATGAATACACATGTGAATGTGTGTATATATGTTTACAGGTATACATAGATAGAGGGCACAGGACCAATTTAATAGGAAGGGATGATACTTAAAAGGTGAAATTAAGAGGTGAGAGAGGAATATAATGAGAGGAGATGGGGAGAGACAGAATGGGGTAAACTATCTCATATAGAAGAGGCAAGGGAAAATGGTTACAGTGGAGGGGAAGAATAGTAAGGCAAAAGGGAATGGGTCAACCTTATTCTCATTGAATTTGCCACAGGGAGGGAATGTCATACACACTAAATAGGGTATTTCACCCTACAGGAGAGTAGGGAGGAAGGAGATGAGAGGGGGGATGATGGAAGGGAGGGCAGACTTGGGGGGGAGGGAAGTTGGAAGCACCTACTTTTGAAAAGGGATGGGATCAAAGTAGAGAATTGAACAAGTGGGAGGTGGGATAGGAGGGAGGGAAATGTAGTCAGTCTTTTACAATATAACTACTATGGAAATGTTTTGCATTAGCTACACATGTACAACCTATACTGAATTGGTTATCTTCCCAGTAAGGGTGTGTGACAAGGGAGGAAGGGAATGAATCTGGAACTCAAAGTTTCAAAATCAAATGTTTAATATATATGTGTGTGTGTGTGTATTCACTATTATTTTAAAAAAAGATAAAAAAAAAAGATCTAGGTTCAGAAGTTTATTAGCTATGTATGCACATTGAACTGAGCAAATGATTTAATGTCTCTGAGCTTCATTTTCCTAATATGTAAAATGGGGATAATAATGGCAACTGCCTCAGAGAATCAAATAATATGCCTAAACTATTTTGCATACCTTAAAATATTACATAAATATCAGCAATTATTATAGCCATTTAAAATTATAACAGCTAACATACTTCACATGATTATGAAGCCATGAGGGGAAGTTTCCTGTTTTCCTTCCCTATTCCAGGCTATATTTGGTTACTGAAGGGTCTGGAGGAGCAAATAATACTAGGTCTCCTTCTTCTTGAACCTTCCTGCCAATTTCTCTTTCACCTTTCCCCTTCTTGGCTCAACACTAACACCACCTCCTCTGATTCTCCAGTGGGGAAGTACTCAGAACACATTCTCCTTAGACTCTCGGCCCATTTTTTCCCATTAATCTCCACTTAGTGGAGATGAATGGCTGCTCACACTACTTGGATAAGTAAGAAATCATCAACTACAATGTTTCTGGTTTGATGGAGTATCTATAGGCCTCACTATCTGACCTGCCACTATGCCCATCCAGGCTCTCAGGTTCTGCCTTTTAACCTGTTGATATACCTCAAGGACCCTTGGGCCTTGCCATTTGCACAGGTTCTGAACCCTTTGGACTTTCAGGCCTTTCCATCTGCCTTGTAGCTTTCTTGTTTTGATATTCCTTATTTGTCATGAGTGACTGTGAGCTCCTACAAAGCAGTGGTTCTTGAAATCAGCTTTAGTCAATACTTAATAAACACTTTTTCATTGAGTTATTCATTCATTCATTATCCCTATTGATCCTCTGAACAACTCTGTGAAACTAGTAATATAGGAATTATCATCCACATTGAACCAGGTGAAGAAAATGAGGCTCAAAGAGGTTAAATGATTATCCACACTTCTACAGCTATGAACAGTCAGAGGCTGTTGCAATCAGTTTTCTCTTGCTTCACGTCCTATATTCCTTAAGCTTGAATCAGTTACATGTCATGGTATACTACTATCAGAGAAGGACTTGTGTGATGGAGCAGTGGTAAGATTTTTTTATGTTCAGTAAAATTTTTTAAATGTCCAGCTTTCTCTTCTCATTACCTAATCAATAGTAAACAATATTTTTCAAAACACAGAAGATCAGAAGTATGAGGACTTTGAGAGGAAAAAAAAATGTTCCAAAACAAAACCATACTTTGCCTAAGGAAAAATAATTCCTATACTAAATCACCCTTAGATTGCAAATCAAATGCTGAAGACTTGGATTTATGCTAGGCTAGCCTTATTTTCTGATAATGTGAATAAAATGGTAAATGAGGGAAATATTATATAGTAAAGCACTTACTAAAGTGTCTAATACTATTGTTGTCAAGATGGAGAGAAGTAGACTAAGTGATAGTATAATTAGATTGATTCCAAACTCATTGGATGATTGAATTCTTATCATTAATGGTTCACTGTCAACATGGCAAAATTACTCCAGGGATCAATACTAGACCCTGTCCTACTTAAAATTTATTTCAGTGACTAACAGATTCAGTGACTAACAGACTCATCAAATGTCCTTGCAGATTAACAGAAGCAGAATCCAAAAAGGGTCTTGTTAGGTTTGAACAATAGGCATTGATTGGTCTATTTGACCCCAGAGGTGAGAACCAAAGGCAATGAATGAGTAGAAGGTGTAAAGGAGCCAGTCTGAGCTTGATGTAAAGAAAAAAGCTTTCTAAAGATGAGGTCGGTCTCTCATCTCTCAAGTGGAATGAGCTGCCTCAGGGTGGGGTGGGTACCTTCTCCTTGAGTGTCTTTACACTAAAGCTGTATGTTCATTTGCCAATTTCATTATAGTGGGACTTCTTTTCTGGTGTGTGTCAGGCACAAGATGGCTACTATCTTTCAACTTTCAAATTCTATGATTCTGTAAAGTTCTGAATTAAAAAAGAAAAAAAGAAATAATCATGGAGTCAAAGGAGTAGCCCTAAGTTAGCAAAATGATGGATGTCAAATAGACAGCTGATTTATCCCCCTATCTCTAAGAAGAACAAAAATCTAAGTTAATAACTATTTTAAAATTTATCTAAGTTTTTTTTTAGTCAGTGAAATGGGTGTTTTCATATACATAGTAGAACAGAAAAAGGAATTTGTACACAAAGCTAGAACTCTCAAGTGTGTACAACTTGCTTTCTTTTTTAAGTATGGCATAAATATTGCCTGTAGCTTTCAAAGCTGTTCTGCTCATCTGTGTCTCTGGGTCTTATTTCTGCTTTCTTCTCTGCAGTTTATGTATATATATGTATAAAAAGATATATCGATATAAAGATGATTCAATAGCCCTCTTTTCTTTTTTTTACTACACTATTCCCATAAGCCTTCTTCCTATCAAACCACCTCACCTTCATGTTGATTTCTTTTGTTTTTATATCACCTTCATTTCCAAATATATCTCTTCTTCCTCCCCTACCCAGAGAGCTGTTCTTGTAACAAAAGAGGAAAAAGAATAAGAAAAAAACTGTTTAGCACAGCTAATTAACACAGCAGTTGATTCTGACAGAATATACATTATTCCACAGTCCCTTACCTCTACAGTTAAGTAGGGAAGATCCTGAAAGATTCAGGAAACCAAGATATAGTCCAGTTCTGGGTTTTACCACTAATTACTTGTGTGACCTTAAATGAATTATTTTATCTTTCTTTGCCTGAGTTTGCTCATTTATAAGATGTCAGTTGTATCTGCCATAGAGTCTTCATGAGGCTCAGATGAGATCTGGTGGATAAGTTAAAGTGCTGTTGAAAAGTAGAAATGAGTATGCAAATTGAGGAATTATTGTTAACTCTACCCTTTAAATTCTGTGCTGTATGTGAGAACATTTTCCTTGTTTTAAATTCAGTGCAAACTCTTGCTCTCGCTGTGCTACTAAAACTGCTCTTCTAAAACTCACAACATCTAATTCCTTTTTATCAGTCCTCATCCTTGACCTCACTTTAACATATGACAGTGTTGATCATTCCCTCCTGGATTCTCTCTTCTTGTAACTTCAGAGACACCACACTCTCCTCATTGTCCTCCTGCCTTTTAAATTTCTCCTTCTCAAACTTCTATGCTGGCTGCTTGGGGAATTAGGATTCTAGGCTTAGTTCTTTTGTTGTGTTTCTAGAACTTTTAGATTTAATTCTTTTGTTGTTGTACTCTTAGAGCTTGGCATTACTATAAAAGGTTATTCCCTACTGCCTACAAACATGCCCACATCTCCTTCATCATTAAAAATCCCTTGCTTGAATACTAGTAGGGCTGTATCCTAAAGAGATCATACAAGTGGGAAAAGGACTCATATATACAAAAATATTTATAGCAGTTCTTTTTGTAGTAGCAAAGAATTGGAAATCAAGGGAATGCCCATCATTTGGAGAATGGCTAAACAAGTTGTGGTATATGAATGTAATGGAATAATATTGTGCTACAGGAAATGAGGAGCAGACAGACTTCATAATAACCTTGGAGACACTTACATAAACAGATGCTGAGTGAGGGGAGTAGAACCAGGAGAACATTGTGCACAATTATAGACACATTGTATCTGTGATGACTGACTTTGATAGACTTGGTTCCTTTCAGAAAAGCAAGGTTATAAGACAACTCCAAAAGACTCATAATGGTAAAGGCTATCCACATCCAGATGAGTGGGGTACATTCTCTATCTGCACCCTGTGTGAAGACTCCTCTGAACGAGAGGGAGAGAAACTATCTGGAAACCAGAGAGAGACTTCTGTAAGACTGGACAGACCTGAGTCCTGGGTTTCCTAAGAAATTACACAACCTAGGACCCTGCCCTCCCCTTCCCCTGCAGTCAATCAGCAGCAAGCCCTTTCAGGAGTTTTTTGACCTCCACCCTTGTAGGCCACACCCTTATTAGCATTAGGCTCTTTAGGGTTTTTTGACATCCAGCCTTGCTGACTTACATCTCAAAGTAAATGCCCATATACATGTTAAATTCAACCTATCCAAAACTGGACTTATTAACTTTCTTTGCAAATCCATGTCTCTTACTAACTTCCTAATTTTTGTCTAGGGCACCACCATCCTCCAAGCCACCCAGGCTAGCAACCTAGACAGCATCCTCATTCTCCACCATCCTCTTACCCCATTTAGTCTTTTGCAAAGTCCTGCCAATTTTACCTTTATAACATATCTCATATATGCCTCTTTCTCTCCTTCAGTACTGCTGCCACCATCTCAGGCCTCTCGTCACCTTATGCCTAGACTATTGCAATAGCCTGTTGCTTGTTCTTCAAGTCTTTCCTCACTTCCACTCAGCTGTTAAAGTGATCTTCCTGAAATACAGATCTCACTCTGTTTACTCCATAAAATACTGCCTATTACCTCCAGGATCAAATATAAAATCCTTGGTTTGACTTTTAAAGCTCTTTATAATGTATGCCTCTCCCCACAACCTTTCTACTTCTTTATTTTTTTTTATTTTTTTATTTTTTATTTTACATCTTTCATTTCCACAAGATTTTGAGTTACAAATTTTCTCCCCATTTTTCCCTACCCACCACCCCAAAACAGTGATCCCAATGAATATCCCCTCACCCAATCTGCTCTCTCCCATATCTTCCCCCATCTCCCCTCCAACTTTCCAGTAGGGCACAGTGGATCTCTATGCCCCAGTGCCTGTATATCTTACTTCCCAGTTACATGTAAAATAATAATAATACTAATAATATATATGTATTTTTTAACATTTTATTTTAAAACTTTGAATTCTAGATTCTTTCCCTTCCTTCCTCATCACCCACCCTCACTGGGAAGATAAGCAATTCAATATAGGATATATATGCATAGCTATGCAAAACATTTCCATAGTGGATATATTGTGAAAGACTGACTATATTTCCCTCCATCCTATCCCACCCCCCACTTGTTCTATGCTCTACTTTGATCCTATTCCTTTTCAAAAGGGGCTGCTTCCAACTTCCCTCCCCCTCAGCCTGCTCTCCCTTCCTGTTATCTCCACTCTCATCTCCTTCCCCCCAACTCTCCTGTAGGGTGAGATACCCTATTCAGTGTGTATGTCATTCCCTCCCTAAGCCAAATTCAATGAGAATAAGGTTGACTCATTCCCTTTTGCTTTCCTGTTCTTCCCTTCCATTGTAACAGTTTTCCCTTGCATCTTCTATATGAGATAATTTACCCCATTCTGTCTCTCCCCATCTCCTCTTATTATATTCCTCTCTCACCTCTTAATTTCACCTTTTAAGTATCATCCCTTCCTATTAAATTGGTCATGTGCCCTCTGTCTATGTATACCTGTACATATATATACACACACACATATATATTCAAATGCCCGTATACCTTCCTATATAGACATATATATGTATGCATATGTATATGTATGTATGTATGTATATATATATATATATATATATATATATTTCTGTTCCCTTCAACTATTTTCATACTGATGAAAGTTTCACAAGTTACAATTATCTTTTTTCTATGTAGGAATATAAGTAGTTCAACTTTGATAAGTTCCTTATGATTTCCCTGTTTTCCTTCTCATGCATCTCTTCTTGCTTCTTATATCTGAATGTCAAATTTTCTATTCAACTCTGGCTTTTTCATCAAGAATGCTTGAAAGTCCTCTATTCCACTGAATGACCATATTTTCCCCTGAAACGTGATACTCAGTTTTGCTGGGTAGGTGATTCTTGGTTTTAATCCCAGTTCCTTTGCCCTCTGGAATATCATATTCCAAGCCCTTTGATTCCTCAGTGCAAAAGCTGCCAGATTCTGTGTTATCGTGATTGTGTTTCCACAATATTGAAATTGTTTCTTCCTGGCTGCTTATAATATTTTTCTCTTTGATCTGGGAACTCTGGAACCTGGCTATAATATTCCTAGGAGTTTTCTTTTTGGGATCTTTTTCAGAAGGTGATCAGTGGATTCTTTCAACCTCTATTTTGCCCTCTGGTTCTAAAACATCAGGGCAATTTTCCTTGAGAATTCCTTGAAGGATGATTTCTAGGTTCTTTTTTTGATCATGGCTTTCAGGTAGTCCAATAATTTTTAAATTACCTCTCTTGGATTTTTTTTCCAGGTCAGTGGTGTTTCCCATGAGATATTTCACATTGCCTTCTATTTTTTCATTTGTTTGGATCTGTTTAATAGTATCTTGAGTTCTCATATAGTCACTAGCTTCCATTTGCTCCAGTCCAATTCTGAGGGAATGATTCTCTTCAGTGAGCTTTTGAGATTCTTTTTCCATCTGGCAAATTTGGCTTTTTAAGGCATTCTTCTCCTCATTGCCTTTTTGAGCCTCTTTTGCCATCTGGGTTAGTCTATTATTTATTTATTTATTTGCCTTTTGGAGGGCAGTTGGGGTTAAGTAACTTGCCCAAGGTTACATGGCTAGTTTTATTTTTTGTTCTTTTTTTTGCATTAAGTGTGTGAGGCCAGAACCAAACTCAGGTCCTGTAATGTAATACCAAAAGAAGGCAACTTCCCAGGTTCAAAATACCAGCATTGGTGCTCTCTATTTTATTCAGTGACAAACCAAGAACAGAGAAGATCAAAACATGACATCATTCAAAGTACAGCATTTACTAAGCGTGATTAAATAATCTCCAAGTACTACCCCACTCCAGGACTTTCCAATCATTCAATCAATTACAAAGTCCCTGTTCTAAATACTACTCCACCCCTAGGCTATACCTTCATTTGGTCCACCACAAAACCCCTCTTCTCAAATGGAGATTATTTTCCAAACATAGGTAAAGTACCTTCATTTGTCAACCACAGAGCACAATAAGGTCAAAAGTTCCCCACCCCTAGGATCACAATTGAATCTACCCCAGAGTTACATCAAGTTTAAACACAGCATTTAATACCCAAATGGAGGTCTTTTCTTCATCTTGACACGAGGCAAGTTCTCAGCAATCTTAGTTCCTGGGGAGACAAGGCTTAGCAAGGCCATAACATACATTGCCAGTCCCTTCATGAATTTATCCTCTGTCTGTAGAACAGTCCTAGAACCCCTGAACACATTAGCAAAGCCCTCTCCCAGGATTTCTGTAAACATCCAACAAGAAAATCCTTCTTCAGGGCTTCCGAACCAACAGAAAGGTTCCCAGACCCCTGCAACAACAGCACTGTCCTTCACCAGTGGACAGTATTCACTCTGTCTGCAGGACAGTCTCCAGACCCCTGCAACAACAGTACTGTCCCTCAGTAGTGGACAGTATTCACTCTCTGTCTGCAGGACAGTCTCAGGGCTTCTTAACCAAATGCCAGGTTCCAGGACTTCTTCAACAGGACAGTCTTTCACCAGTGGACAAATCTGGCAAAATAACATCAAAACAGACAGACAAAGTACCAGCAAAACAGCCATGTCTCCTCAGTCCTTGGCAGCTCAGGGGGCAGGTCTCAAAAGTCCAAGGCAATTCAAAGCAGCCACCAGCAATTCTCTTAGTCTCTCTCTCTCCACGAGGTGCTGCTTCCAAAAAGATCTTCCGCCTCTCTCCAGTGTCTCTCCAAATCTACATCACCAGCTCCTCCTAGTTCAGGACTTTCTTTTCACATCAACAAGCCCATCCCACAGGTGGGATTAACAAACTCTGGGTTTTAACACAATCAATTTGAAAACCAAGCCAATACAGGGGACTCTCCACATTGCATTACTATCACAGGTCCTCCCGACTCTGGGGCCGGTGCTTTGCTCACTGCACCACCTAGCTACCCCTGAGTTAGTCTATTTTTTAAGGTGTTGTTTTCTTCAGTCAGGCTGTTGACTCTCATTTCATAATTTTCTTGCATCATTCTCATTTCTCTTCCCAATTTTTCCTCCACTTCTCTTATTTGGTTTTCAAAATCCTTTTTAAACTCCTCTATGGCCTGTAACCTGCTTTTATTTTTCTTGGAAGCTTTTGGTGCAGGAGTTCTGACTTTGCTGCCTTTCTCCTGTTCCATGCTTTGATCCTTTTTGTCCCTAAAATAGGAGTTTAGTGTAAGATTGCTCCATTTGCTTTGCTTCCTTTGCTTGCTCATGTTGTCACTCAATTACTTGACTTTTTGCCACAGTAGAACTCTGCTACTAGAAAGGGGAGCTTTGTCCCAAATGCTGGGGTTTTTGCAGCTTCCAGAACTATTAGTTGGGTGCCCTCTCTGAAGCCTCCACACACTCTGATAGACTTTTCACGCATCCAAGGACCTCCACTCTAGACAGTCATCCAGATCCAAGCAGGTTAAAGCAAGAGTGATTCCCCCTCAGACTGGTTGCTTGGTCCCCCTACAATCTGCAGACCAGGAGCTCTGAAGAAGCCACATGGCAGTGCTGCATGGCCATGGAGCCTCAGCTTCTTCTCGCTTTGGGGGCAAAGGCCGGATCACACTCCCAAACTCCCTGTTCCTACAAAATCTACACTGACCTCTCACTTTGTCTTTGGCATTTGTGGGTTGATAATTCTGGAAACCGCCACAGCTGCTGGTGATCTGAAGTCCCTCCGGCCGGTGGTTGGTCAGGCCACCCTGAGGCTAAAACATCCAGCTGGAGTGGGCCCCTTCCTGCCGTCATCCTGGTCTGTCTTCAGTGGGAGGTTATCTTCTCTGTGTCATTTTGTGGGTTCTGTACCTCCAAAGTTTGTCTAGCTTCATTTTTTACATGAATTGGAGGAGGTAGAAGCCGGAACCCCACAGAAGTCCTATTTCCACTCCACCATCTTGACTCCACCCCCTCCCCACAACCTTTCCACTATTCCTATTCACACACATAGTCTAAATTCTTGTCATGCTGCCCTCTTTGCATTTCCTTGCACAAGACAATCCATTTTCTGACTCCAGGCATTTTCACTGGTAGTTCCCTGTACCTGGGATTACCTCTATCCTTATCTCTGCTTCCTGGTTTGCTTGCCTTCTTTCAAGTCCCAGATAATATCCCACATTAATCCTAATACCTCTTTATTCTTGTACTTTCTCTCTGTTGGTTATCTCCAATTTATTCTTTATATAACTTTATTCATATATAGATGTTTGCATGTTGTCTTCCCTCCATTAAACTGTGAGCTCCTTGAGAGCAGAGATTATCTGTTACCTTTCTTTGTATCCCTAGGGCTCATCACAGTACATGGCACATAACAGGTGTTTAATAAATGCTTATTGACTGGCTAGTCATGACATACTAGATATTAGATCTTTGAGGGATGATGGGAAACCCAGCTGCCTTTAGGCAAAATAATGAAAGATACTTGTTCAACTTTATGTAATGAATTTTCCTCTATGAGTAACCTATTTTACTCAGATTATTCTAACAATGGATTGATAGTTGATCCTCAATGACTCAATTTTATATACCTTCACTAATTTCCCACTTTTGTATGTCTTCAGTTATCTCCCACAACCTCTGGTCAGTGGAATGTTTCTCTGCCATACTAATCTTCCTCCCAGTTTTTCCTCCCTTCAGCCATGATAGCTTGATTAGGAACAATCTTCCTTTGGAACAACATATCCCCCCAATTATGTACTCAGTAGGCAATATAATGGCCCAGGTGTCCAAAATTAGCTAATTGCCTATCTAAATAGTGGATCTTAGACTCTGGCTCTTGGTCAGAGCAAGCATTCTTTCCAGTATGATTAGTAGAGATAACTTCATTCTACTCCTAGAATTTTGTTTTGCCTTGTTGCTTCTGTATCATCCCTTTCCCTTGGATGGTTGGTCGGCACTTGCCCCAAAAGATGAAATGACCACTTCCCATCCTCTCATCCCACCACAAATACTGGTGCACATGAGTTTCGTATGACTGTTCTCTGGAAAATTCCCATCTCTGCTGTATTTTGACTAGCTTCTCCTTTTCTAGCCTTAAACCTGTCTTGACTTCCTGAAGTGTTCCTTTCATAGTTGTGATACCAAGACCCTTGGCCCTGCTTAAGATCACAGAATCTTAAGACTAGAATGGATTTTCTAGGCGTTTGAAACACTTTAACTCATACCTGAACATGAATTTCTTATACAATATTTGGTGTCTGACAAGAGGCTATTCAGCCTTTGCTCAAATACTTCCGTGAAATCTACTACCTCCTGAGGCAGCCTACTCTGTTTTTGGATACTCGAACAGGAAAGTTTATTATATGTTTTCTGTGCATGAGGCCTAAATTTGCCTCCTTTGCAGCATCTACCTAGTGCTGTTCCTAGTTCTGTCCAAGGAAGCTGAATATATCAAATATAATTCCTATTCCAAATGACAACTCTTCAAATATTTGAATACAAGTTTAATGACATCCCCTCTCCCAAGTGAACTGATCCTTATATGGTACATTCTCAAGGCCTTTTACCATCCTGGTATATCTTCTCTTGGTCTTCTTCCTCTTAAAATGTGGCAACAAGAATGAAAACCATTACTCCATATGTGGTCTGACCAGAGCAGAGAGTAATGGGATTATCACCTCCCTACTCCTAGACACTGTTTCTTTTTTTTTCCACAATAGTATTTTTTTCCCCCAATTACATGTAAAGATAGTTTTCAACATTCATTTTGGTAAAATTCTGAGTTCCAAATTTTTCTCCTTCCCTCCCTCCCCATCCACCTCTCCAAGATAGCAAGCAATCTGATATAGGTTATACATGTACAATCATGTTAAACATTTTTCTACATTAGTCATGGTGTGAAAGAAAAATCAAAACAAAAGGGAAAAACCATGAGAAAGAAAAAATAAAAAACAAAAAGTGAAAATAGTGTGCCTCAATCTGCATTCAGACTACATAGTTCTTTCTCTAGATGTGGTTAGCATTTTCCATTCTGAGTCTTTTGGAATTGTCTTGGATCATTGTATTGCTGAGAAGACCTAAGTCTATCATAGTTGCACATTGCACAATGTTGTTGTTGCTGTAGACACTGTTTCTTTTTTTTCTTTTTCTTTTTGGAGGGCAATTGGGGTTAAATGACTTGCCCAAGGTCACATGGCTAGTTTTTGTGTTAAGTGTCTGAGGCCAAATTTGAACTCAGGTCCTCCTGACTCCAGGGCCAGTGCTCTACTTACTGTACTACCTAGCTACCCTGACACTGTTTCTTAATGCAGCTAAAGGCTACACTATTTTTGGAGATGACATCACACCAATTCATCATTGAGCTTGCTAAAATCTCAGTGAATTTCTTTTTATCTGGGAAACCTAGGCCTACTTTCCCCCATTTTATATGTAGGAAGTTAATTTTTTTTAATGAAAGTGTAAGACTTTATGTTTAACCGTGTTAAATTTCATCTTATTCTGTTTATTCCAATGTTTAATTTATTAAGACCTTTTTGGATACTGACTATCATTTGATGAATTAGTTTTCCTTCTGAGCTCTGGGTCATTGGTACACTTGATAAACATATCATTGCCTTTATCAAAGCTATTTTTTGTAAAAATATTAAATAGCACAGAGTACGGAGCCATATCCCAGTACATTCCTGGGATACTCCTATGTTTTCTGTGGAGACCTTCCAAGTTGGCATTAAACCCCTAGCAACTACTCTTCAGGTTCGGTCATTCGACCAATTCTGAATCTATTTAAGTATAATCTTATTTATTTTGCATTTCTCCATATTTTTCACAAGAATGGAAGGGATGATTTTTGTCAAATGTTTTGCCAAGATCTAGGTTAAATATACTTATAGCTGTCCCTTAGGCTACTTGTCTACTTCCTTGTTCTGGAAAGGAAATGAGATAAGACTAGCACAACCTGTTGTTGATAAATAAAAAAAAGCATACTGTTTCATTATGATCACCCCTGCCTAGTCTAGATATTTATTCATTATTCTCCTAAAAATACTTTTTTTTGACAGCAATTAAAATTTTGCCCATAGCTAGCTGATTGCATTGTCTTTCCTCTTCTGAAAACCAAGTCAAATCAAGTCCTCAAGCATTGAGTAAGTACTTACCAGGTGCCAGGCCCTGTGAGAAGCACAATAGATACGAAGAAAGACAAAAACCAGTTCCTGTTCCCAATGTTTATATTCTGGTGAGAGAGAGAGCAAGGAAACATCTCTGCACATAAAAGGTGTATAGAGGGCAAATGGTAGGTAATTTTGGAGGGGAGGTACTATCAGTGTGGAGGTGATGGCGTGTGGGGTGGCACAGAGGGGAGAAGGTCTTTTTACAGAAGGCAGGATTTGAAATGAATCGAAGGAAGGAGGGAAGCCTGGAGGTGGAGATGAGGAAAAACAAACATTCCTGGCCAATCAAAAATTACTGAGTCAGGAGATAAGAGTATCCTGTGTGAAGAACAGCAAGTTGTCCATTGTCCCTGGATTGTACAGTACATGTGTTGGTGGAGGAAGGGGAGTTAAGTATAAGTTAAGGGATAGAGAATTTTATATATGATCCTAGTGGTAATGGGAAACCACTGGGATTTATAGAGTAGGAGGTTGCCATAGTCACATCTGTGCTTTAGGAAGATCACTGCAGCAGCTGGAATGGAGGACAGTCTGGAATGGGAACAGATTGAGGCAGGCAGACTGACCAGAAGGGTATAACAATAGTACAGGTGGGAGAGAATGAGGGTAGCTATGTTAGAGAAAAGAAAAGGATAAGTCAACCTTTGCCTATCTCTGATCTCATGACGCACAGTCATCCCTACTTAATCCTTGCTGAGACCTCAAGAAATTTATAGCACAGTCAAATGAAAACATGCCTCAAAGAGAAACATGAACAAAGACACACTGAAAAAGCCACCCAGATAACTAGACTAACTGGAATGGCCACAAACATTCTGATCTGATTTTTTTAAACTATCCTCCTATTAACATAGTCAACTTTATAGTCACTGCATAAGGGCTAGTTTAAGAAGCACCAGCCCAGAACATCTTCCTTAGCATTTCCTTGTATTTTCCTACATGGCAACTGAGTCAAACTGGGGCAAGAAATGCAAGGTATTTGTAGTAACTTGCCCCAAACCATTAATGTAAAGATAATGCTAAAAAGGCATTTAATTGTTTCACTGAGTGGAGGTAGACTGCTTTGCAAAAAAAAAAAAACAAACCCAAAAACAAAACCAAAAAGCCAAAAAACAACCATGCCAAGACAGAACTGGAGTAATACCACTTGGACAGTCTGTTACGTGCAGCTGCAATGTGCTAGGAGGCAGTTGATCTGTTTTTATAGGAGACGCCTTCCTTCTATCTTGGTATATCGCCAATCATGGTAGCACACTGTCATGTGAGGACTGCTGCTGTGAATAATTTTAAGGGTCTATCCCATGTATAATGAACTTTCTATTCAGCAATAAACTAAACATTGTTCAATAAAGCATAACATTCATAGCAACATCGTTAAGCAAAACATATCATATATATGTACATATAGATACATACACACACACACACACACATATATATATAATAACACTCAGAATATCATATGGCGCATAGATATATCATTGCATTCAGTAACATTTCCCAAAATACTTATTTACACAATTAAGGGGTCCCATGTTAGGGTCATCCCTAGCGCAACACATCCTTAAGGAATAGCAGAAAATACAAACACAATCTATCCCTAGGTCACAGTAAGTTACAATCTCCTCACTCAATATACAGTGTCCAAGTAAAGTCAGCCTCGAGGCTTAGGGTCATCCAATTGGAAGTCATCCAAACCTCATGGTTCTTCTTCTGTGGGCTGACCTCTCTGACTCTCACCTGGATTCACATGTAGGCAGCTTTCTGCTCCTGCTCCATATATCAGCTCACAGGGACTGCTCCACTCCAAGCTCCTGCCCAACAGCAGGCTCCAGCAGTTCCTGCTCACAATTTCTGTTTCTAGGAAAACAAAGCTTAACAGGGCTACAACAATATTTATAAGCATTACCAGCGCTATCATCTCAATTCACTTTAATAGCTCATAAAAGGGACTTAAGCTAAGCCTCCTTCCCATGGGTGGATCTCCACTCCAGCTCAATTCACTCATAAAGACCAACAGACAGGTCTTCTGTTTGAGAAATTAACACATACCAACAGACAGGGCTTCTGTCTGAGAAATTAATACAAATCAACAGAAAGAGTACCAACATCACAAACATTCTTTCTGTTAAGCCTCCCCACAAGCAAGTTCCCTTAGACCCCTCATGCTCACTTCTCTCTCTCAGCTCTACTTCTCTCTCCACTCTGTCCTCTCTCTCCAAGCTAATCAGACTCTTGATTCAATCAAAGACTTTTGATTCAATCAAAGGTACTTGATTGGCTAAAACTCAATCCAGAAAAACCACAAAAATCCTACTTTGCTTGTCATTACACTTGGGTATCAGAATCTTAGGAGCCTCATATGCCTAGATGGTGGGGACACCAGAGAGATCTGCTAGATCTCAGTCACAGAAGATAGAGGGTACTAAATAGAGATGTGAAGTAGGGTAGGAAATGACTCACAGTTGACTCTAGGAGACCAGTGAAAGATTCTTGACCCTGAGTTCCCTGAAGAACTGTTTGTTGACAGAGACACCAGGTCTCCAAGGGGATATTAATGAGACAATTTCTTAATTTTTCTGTATTGACTTTGAAAGTGGAGTATAAGAATATGGCCTCCTGAAAGGTCACTTATATAATACCCAATTGAAAAGATGAGAGGGAAATGGAAATTTCTTCAGGATTGATAGAACAGTCAGGGGTTTTAATAGTGTCTCGGTGATTCTGGTTTTATTCTGTAAAAGTACTCTAACAAGCTGAAGGCATGGTAATGAAAACACTGGGCCTGGAGTCAGGAAAACTCAAGTTCAAATCTGGCATCAGACCCTTACTAACTGTGTGACCCTGAACTTCTTTTTGCTTTCAGTTTTCTCTACTATAAAATGGGGGTAATAATAGCACCTACCTCCCGGGGTTGTGGTGAGAATCAGATAAGATATTGCAAAGAGCACTTAGCACAATGACTGGTGCATAGTAGGTGCTATATAAATGCATATTACCTCCCCCAAATCTATAATGCAAGTGTGCTTTCCTTTAGGTCATAGTCACACAAAGTTGGGAAGAAGATCAGATTCTTGAGGGAGAATGGGCCACAAGCCACTTTTGATAAATTTGATAAAATGTTTTATATTGATGATTTTATACTTTAAACCTTAAATAAAGTTGAGCAAAAGAATGCATACAAGCAATGGGAAGTTAGAAATGTTTCTCAGTGGATATGTCAAGATCCAGTCAGATAGCTTGAAGCTTAGGTATATGTATAAAAAGGCTGGGGCTAGTAGCCTTACCTCAGTCAGCCACCTGTTTACCTGCATTAAAATTATGATCTAAATGAATGGTATTCAGAAGAGAAACAGATGCTCATTTGCTTACATAATCTTACATCCTCCAGAAGTTTCCACTTGAGAGAGAGGTGCATCAGTAAAAGTAAAATGTCCAAAACACCTCCTCCATAAATAATGGCAAAACAAAATGATAAAAATGAAAACCAAAAGTGATTCTAGCATGAACAAGTCATTACAGCAAGGATGTTGCATAGAAAGGGAAGCTGTCCTTTGGGGAGAAACATCCCTCGATCAACTATCTCTATATATGGGTCTGATATGCCAACTGTGTAGGGAATTAACACCCTCCTCCCAGGGATGTTGTGAGGACCTAATAAGATAATATTTGTAAAGTGCTTTGAAAACCCTAAAACAGTATGTAAATGCTAGCTATTGTTGTTAGTATAATTAGAACTGGAATTGGTCCAATTTGGAATTATGCTAAAAAACTGATTAAAATGCTCATATCCTTTGACCTACAGATTCCACTGTTAAGTAAATACCCTTAAGAAGGTTGAAGAGAGAGAAAAAAAATGCTATATAGAGCAAAATATTTATAGCATCACTTTTTGTACTAGAAAAGAATTGGAAATAAAGTAGATGTCCATTGATTTGGGAACCGTGTTATGTGAAACAAACTGTGATATATGAATATAATGGAATATCACTGATTCTTAAAACAATGAATATGAGGAATTCAGAGAAGCATGAGAAAACATATGAACAGAAGCAGAATGAAGTAAGCATAACCAGGAAATGAATGCAGGGGACCAAGGCAAGGAAACAAACATATATTAAGCACCTACTATGTACCATGTGTTGTGCTAAGCCCTTTACAAATATCTTATTTGACTCTCAATACAACCTTGAGAGTTAGGTGCTGTTGTGATCCCCATTTTACAGTTGAGGTTATTGAGGCAGACAGGAATTAAATAACTTGCCCAGGGTGGCGGCATAACTAGTAAGTGTCTAAAACAAGATTTGAACTCAGGTCTTTCCAAATCCAGGTCCAGCACTCTAACTGCACAATGAATACAATGAAAATGTAAAGATCTGAAAAGAAAAGAAAATACTATGTAATCATAACAACTAAGCCTGGCCACAAAGAAAAGATATGGCAAGGTACTATAACAACAATGCAATATTCACAATATTCACAGTGGTTATAAATATGCTGGTGTAGTTGTGAATCACAAAATGTAACAGGCTCTCCACATGCAGGACAGAACCAAAGCCTTTATTCAAATACCAGAAGACTGAGTCCCAAAACCAGAAGGTCAAAGTCATTACAGTAACCACGAAATTGGTACACATGGTCAATGCAGTGAACACCCACATTTCCAAGTCTTCAAAACAAAACAGGCTCCCTCAAGAAAAGACCCTCCTCTCCTCACTCACTCCCTAAAGCAAGGATCCTCCTCTCCTCACTTACGATACCTCCTCAGCCTCCACGCTGAGTTCTTGTTCCTGGCAGTTCTGGCTGTCGTTCAGAAATTCTCAGAAGAAAAATCTGACTTTCTAGCTTGGGCTTTTCCTTATATATGGTATTAGCTTCTCCCTGTTCTGTCCCTTCCTGTGACATCAGCAAGTCCATCCCACCGTGGGAGTCACAAGTTCTGGATCTTAATACTTGACACAATCATAAGCTTGAAATAAGGTACTAAGTACCTGTTTGCTTGCCAATACAAGGGGCATGGAAGATCTTCAAATCCCATTACTATTACAGGTACCTATCTCCTTGCCCCTTCTTTGCAAAAGTGGGGGGTGTATGGGTATGAATACATACAGTTTTAGATTCATATAAGTTGGTTTTGCTGAACTGTTCTTTTTTCTCCTTAAATTCTTTGTTGTAAGGGGTGGTTTTCTGGGGAGAATTGTAATTTTTATTTATTTAACAAATTTGAAAATTAAGATAATATTAAAAACAAAAGAGCAATAACTTTTTAAAAAATTGCTTGAACATATCAATATAAGCTTCTAATATTCATATATATTTAGTATATGTTAACTTTAACAAAGTTGCAGCAAAACAGTACAAAACTGCTGAACTTTTTTCCCCATGTTTTTACGTGGATTTTGTTGCCCTTGTTATATTTATTTACATAGCTGTAGTTGGTGTTTTTATTATTCTTTGAGTTCTGAACATTTAAGTGAGGATGGTAAAGTAATCAGGTAGGCCTGGCATACAGACAGTAAAGTAGCCAATCTCTGTTGATATCTATGGTGCAGTGTGTGGGAGAGTATGGAAAGAATAGTTAGATAAGGATCTGGGGATTTGTGGAGCAGCTCAGCTGGAGTATTCCTTTGCATTTCCCTCCAATGTCATCCATACCTCTTCTAAGCAGCTTTGGTTGTTTATCTTCTGGATCGGGCAGGAGCTTCTGTGCCATGTTTAGATTTTCTGGGCATGGAGCCATGAGCAGCATAGGATGAATGGGCTGTCATCTCAGAGCACTGACATCTGGATAGAAAGGAGTGTCCTTCCTTCCTTCAGTGACCCCCTTCCTCACACATCACCTCTTGGCCTTTGCCACCATGTGTTACAACCATTCCCAGGGACCAGTTGGTATAGCCTGGAAGAGAAACACCATCCCTTTTTCTCTAATTGGTCTAGAGATATAGGTTAACTTTCTGGGGAAATAGTTGCTCTATTTTTTAGGGAGACTGTGCCTGAGGTTGGATTGTCTTTGTGCTCTTGGTCTTCATTCCCAACTGTTTTCTCCCCTAGGTAATACCATTCCTAGATATGGTTTTGCCTGTGTCTTTTGTGGGCGTGGGAGTGAGATGAGGGGGAGAAGCACAATGAGACACTATGCCACAGGTGGGGAACCTGCAATTTGGAGACCACAAGTGACTCTCTAGGGCCTTGGGTACAGCTTTTTGACTGAGTTCAGATTTTACAGAACAAATGCTTTTATAAAGGGGATTTGTTCTGTGAAGTTTGGATTCAGTCAAAGGGCTGCACTTGAGGACCTAGAGGACCACATGTGGCCTTGAGGCCACAGGTTCCCCACTTTTGTAGTATGATATATGAGTCAAAATATGGATTATATCAGAAAGGAGATATGAATGGTTGGGACCTATGTCCTAAACTAGCATATTTGACCTTCACTGACTGAGGTCAACTTAGTTGACCTCAATCTCTACAGAAGGTGTGTCCATGGGGCGGCCAGGTAGCACAGTGAGTAAGAGCACCGGCCCCAGAGTCGGGATGACCTGGGATTGAATCCAGGCTCAGACACTTAGCACCCACCCAGAAACACCTGGTTGTGTAACCTTGAGCAAGTTACTTAACTCCAATTGCTTAGGGGTGGCCAGGTGGCTCAGTGAGTAAGAGCACTGGCCCCAGAGTCAGGATGACCTGGGATTGAATCCGGGCTCAGATACTTAGCACCACACCCAGCAACATCTGGCTGTGTAACCTTGAGCAAGTTACTTAACCCCAATTGCTTAAAAAAAAAAATTTGTGTCTAGCTGTGGACATTGGGGATATGACAGAAGGAACCTTGGAACAAGGTCCTGTAGGAGATAGAAATGGATTGGATCAGGGCATTGGAGGGTTTAGTCATCTTGGAAATAATGAAGATCAATTCTTAGGTTAGGATGACAGCTAGGTGGAGAAGTAGATAGAGCCCTGAGGCTTGAATCAGGAAAATCGGAGTTCAGATCTGGCCTTAGAAACATCCTAGTGTGATAGTAATGGCAATTAAAGATTCCCCTGTATTGGCTTGGTTTTCAAATTGATTGTGTTAAAACCCAGAGTTTGTTAATCCCACCTGTGGGATGGGTTTGTTGATGTGAAAAGAAAGTCCTGAACTGGGAGGAGCTGGTGATGTAGATTTGGAGAGACACTAGAGAGAGGCGGAAGATCTTTTTGGAAGCAGCACCTCGTGGAGAGAGAGAGAGACTAAGAGAATTGCTGGTGGCCGCTTTGAATTGCCCTGGACTTTTGAGACCTGCCCCCTGAGCTGCCAAGGACTGAGGAGACATGGCTGTTTTGCTGGTACTTTGT
>NW_027187316.1:4743418-4790116 GCF_028583685.1 Petaurus breviceps papuanus
GAAGAAGGATTTTCTTGTTGTATGTTTACAGAAATCCTGGGAGAGGGTTTTGCTAATGTTTTCAGGGGTTCTAGGACTGTTCTACAGACAGAGGATGAATTAATGAAGGGACTGGTAATGTATCTTGTGGCCTTGCTAAGCCTTGTCCCCCCAGGAACTAAGATTGCTGAGAACTTGCCTCCTGTCAAGATGAAGAAAAGACCTCCTTTTGGGTATTAAGTGCCGTGCTTAAACTTGATGTAACTCTGGGGTAGATTCAATTGTGATCCAGGGGTGGGGAATTTTTGACCTTTTTGTGTTCTATGGTTGAGCAAATGAATGTACTTTACTTATGTTTGGAAACTAATCTCCATTTGAGAAGAGGGACTTTGTGGTGGACTAAATGAAGGTATAGCCTAGGGGTGGAGTAGTGTTTAGAACAGGGACTTTGTAATTGATTGAATGATTGGAAGGTCCTGGGGTGGGGTAGTACTTGGAGATTATTTAATCACACTTAGTAAAAGCTGTATTTTGAATGATGTCATGTTTTGATCTTCTCTGTTCTTGGTTTGTCACTGAATAAAATGGAGAGCACCTATGCTGGTATTCTGAACCTTGGGAAGTTGCCTTTCCTTGCCATTATATTACAAGGAGGAAAAGTGCCAGTGGAGGGCAATAGGGATCAGTGATCATATTGCAACATAGCCAGAAGGGACAGCACAGAACATCAATAATTTTGTTGTTTTATAAATGAGTAGACCAAATCTCAGGGAGTCTATGTGATTTGTCTAAGGTCACTGTTATAGTAAATAGCAGAGGTGAGGTTCAAATCTAGGTCCTCTAACTACATATCCTATGTACCACAATGTCCTTCAATCACCTTACAAATAAATAGAATAATCTATACCTCTGCTAATTTGCTACAGTCTGTCTGTTCCGGTGGTAAGAAGACTGGATTACAAGTCATCAAACCTAGGTTTGAATCCCTGCTCTTTGGCTACTATGGATGGAAAGGACCTCTCAGAATTCCTGATACCCTTACTCTTTTACTTCGCTTTTCTGTATTAATTGTATTGTTCCATATTTTTCTCTATTAATTATTTTATTAGCCAGAGATATTCAGCAAGTCATTTCAATATGGAGAACACAATCCTTTCTTTGATAATCCCACCTAAATATATACATACATATACATGTGTGTGTGTGTGTCCTCCCAAAAGTCTTAGTACAGTTTTAAACTTTAGCATGTTAAATTTGTACCAACACTTTTGGAATGTATATTCATGCATATCTGTGTGTTTATACACATATGTATGTACACATATCTGTACACACACACACATATATATATACATATAATGTAAATATATAGGGATTGAATATGTAAATCAACCTTCCTGATTTATTGGAAAGGGTACTTGATCTGAAGGCAGAGGATGCAACTTGGGCTATGTTAAAAGACTGTATTATAGGAACTTTCATCTAAAATTAGTAGTAATTGATCTATATCCATTCTCTGTGTGGCCATGAGCAAATTGCCTCATTTTTCTCATCCTCAAAAGAAGAGCTTACACCTACTGATCCCTAGGGTCCACTCAGGCTCTGAATTCTATGATCCTTATGAAGCTGTATCAACAACCTCATCCTAATCAATTTCTACATTGTACTATAATTCTACAATTTCCACATTACTGAGAGCTCCTTCTACTTAACAACTGTCTCTGCTTTAGTTGTGAAGTCAATTCAGTAAACAAATATACTGGGAGCCTGATATGTACAATGCACCATGAAAAGCCTTGGGGATACAAGAATAAAACAAGACCTCATGGAACTTATAAGGAAAACACACAGATAATTGTGATTCATGTTATAATATGCTAAATGTGTTGTAGATGGCACAATGGATGGGCTCTGGGTCTGAAGTCAAGAAGATTTGAGTTCAGATTCAGTCTTAGAACATTGACTAGCTATGTGACTCTGGGCAAGTCACTTGCCTCATTTTCCTCAACTGTAAAGTGGAGATGATAATAAAAGCACCTAAATTGCTTAGCACAGTGCCTGACACATAGTAGGCAATATATAAATGCTAGTTATCATCATTATTATGTGCATTGGAGAGTTCTAAACAGAGCAGTATGAGAGAGCTGGGAGGATAATTGGGGGTTGGGGTGGGTGAGAGAATAGGAGATTATGGAAGGATTCATGAAAGTGGTATCATCAAGATAGACCAGAAAGGAAAGAAAAGCTAGGAAATAGAGTTCATTTTAGGTTTTCAGGTCAGGTGTGAGATGTCCAAAACTGGGGAAATGTGAAGAGTCTTGTTTGGCAAAAATTTATAGTACATAAAAGGTTATGATATTTGGAAATTCAGTAAGACATTCTGGAAACAGTCATTGAACATTTATTAAGCACCTCCTAGTTCACTGATGGGTGTGAGGCCCATTGGTTACCTTGAAATTGGTTACTTTCAAACTGGTTTAGCCCATCTGCCAAGACAGTTTTACTGGGGTGTAGCCACTATAGCTTCTTGGAATCATAGGTGAGAGTTAGGAGACAAGTAGACATCAAAGGTGGATAAAAAGCCCTGAAAAGGGCTCACCCCAGAGGTGCTAGTCCTCCCTGAACACGCAATAAATGTGAAGCACGTGAGAACTTCCCCTGGTGGAATGGGAGGATCAGAATAATTTGCTTCAGTAACCATGAAGGTGATTCAGGCAGGGGCTGTGGAGGGCTTAGAGTTTGGTCAGACATTGAAGATGCTAAGGTCATCCACTGCATCTGGGGCCATCGCCACTTGTCTTGACTTTGGCCTTGCCACTGGACTTCCATAACTCTGGAGGAGAGAGTGAGGCTGATAACTATGCAACTGTGCCTCACTTAAATCCAATTCATTTGCAAATCAAGACATGACATCACTCATCCTCTTAGAGAACAAAGGATGAACAATGCTACTAAGAGTCAGGCACTGTGCTAATATATGGGAATAGAAAAAGGGGCAAAAGACAGTCCCTGCCTTCAGGGACTCATAGTCCAAGGAGACAACAAACAAACAAGCAAGCTATATACAGGATAACTAGGCAGTAATTAGAGAAAGTGGGTCAGTGGACAGAGTGCCTGGCCTAGAGTCAGGAACTCATCTTCTTAAGTTCAAATCCAGCCTCAGACACTTACTAGCTGTGTGGCCCTGAGCAAGTCACTAAAACCTCAGATGTTTGCCTCAGTTTCCTTGTCTGTAAAATGAGCTAGAAAAGGAAATAGTAAACTCCTCCATCTTCTTTACTAAGAAAACCCCACAAGGAGTCAAATGATTCAACAACCACAATTAACTACAATTAACAAAGGGAAAAGTAGAGAAAGGGGGGCTAGGTTGTGAAAAACTTTGAACCCCAAACAGAGGATTTTGTATTTGATCCTGGAGGCGATGGAGAACTACTTTAGTTTTGCACAGGGGTGTGATACACTTAGATATGAATTTTAGGAAAATTATTTTGGTGACTGAATGAAGGATGGATTGGCTTGGGGAGAGACTATATACTTAGTCTGTCATAAATATACAATACATATATATATATATATACACACACACACATGCACACATATGGCTAAAGATATAGGGTTTTATGTTTCATTTCATATACAATAGAGAAATATTGAAGGTCTGGGGCAGAAGGTGTATGGTTATTTAAACAGAGGCATAGTTACTTGTGCCAGGTATAGATTTTGTGGGGAGAGGGGAGGACAGAAAACAGTCTCATCATAGGTAGAGTGGGTACATAGGTACACTCAAAGGCAGTGACCCATACACCAGAGAGTCTGACCCATGTCCCTGTCGGATTAGAGCTGAGAGAGGGGTACCACGGTGATAAGACCCAGGGATGGTGGCTGGGTTCTTGTGAAACACATTGCTGGATGATTACTAGGGAGGCATGGGGACAACAGTTCCTGTGGGGGGTTAATGTACCACACCATGTTGTTGTCCTAGGGCAAATCCCCAATTCCCTCCCTGCATTTCCCTCATCTTGCCTCGGGGATATGAAATAATCAGTTCTCCCAATTAGTATGATTAATCTGGCAGTGGTTTCAGGGATAGATTGGAGAGAGAAAAGACTAAAGGAAGGGAGACCAATTAGGAGGTTATTACAATAGCCCAAGAGAGAACAGATGAAGTGGGAACAGTGAGACTGGATATTGACAGCCCAGGTACCTCGGCCAGATGGGGAGCAAATTAGTTAATTTGCAGCCCTTCTTTCCGCCTTGGGGACAGAAAAGAGTAGTTCATATTTATATAGTGCTTCAAAGCTAACCAAAGACTTTCCTTTACCAAATTTTCCTACTAAGTAGATAGCATTGTTTCTGCTTTTTAGATGAGTAAATTGAGACCTGCAGAAATGAACTGATTTGGTCATGGTCTCATAGACACTTAGTGGTAGAAGTAGGACTTGAAGCCTGGTTTGCTAATTACAAGTCCAGGGCTGAATTACCATATTGCTCCAAGGAGTGGAAGCCAATAGGTGACTTGAGATTAGTAGTTTTATAGGGAGAAAAATGATGAAAAAATAGAGAGTGGGGTCATGCTAAGGAGGTTAGAAAGACTAGGGACCAAGAACCTGGAGAATGGTGAATTTAATAGGTGATGAGTAGAGCTGGTGACACAGTGGATAGAGTACTGTGCCTGGAATCAGGAAGGCTCATCTTCCTGAGTTCAAATCTGACCTCAGATACTTCCTAACTGTGTGACCCTGGGCAAGTCACTTAACCTTGTTTTGCCTCAGTTTCCTCATCTAGAAAATGAGTTGAAGAAAGAAATGGCAAACCAATTTAGTATCTTTGCCAGGAAAGCCCCAAATAGGGTCACAAAGAGTTGCATACAACTGAAACAATTGAACAGCAAAAGAGGTGATGAGCTGTGCCATTGGAAAAACTTCAAAACAAAACAAACCTAGGGCTAGTTGTGAGAAGCATGGAAAAAGGCATGGTAGGATTGGGGTAAAGCCTCCTCCTAACAATGATTTCATAGTAAATAAGGTAAAATGTGCCCTTCAGGGACTGCATTTCTATGCTATAGCCAAACATCGTCATTTTCTCTCCCCTATCCAGGCTAGATTTTCAGGAAATAAAGGTCACCCCATTCATATCATTTTCACTCTTCTCCTTATGACAAAAAAATAAGCTCAATCTTTTAGGCATTATAACTTCACCCTTATTTGTCACTAGGGTAAAAGGCAAACTGCTTAGACTGGCACATAAGGCCCTCTGCAAATCTTGGTCCAAACCACCTTTTGGGTATTTTTTCCCCACACTGCTCCCCTTCATTCACTCTTCCTTTCAGCCTGATTAGATTGCTACCTCTTTTCTGAATTTGTCCTTCCATCTCTTACCTCCATGAATTTATACAATTAATCCCCCATACCTGGAGTGTATGACTGCCTTACACCACTTGTTCAAAGGAGTAGAGCCATAGCTAGGACTTTTTGCATTTGGGTCGAGTAGTGCAAACCATGTCCAAGAAGTGGCATCCTCATCTTAGGCTGCCTTTAGAGAGGCATTCCTTCCAGGTCATGGAGAGGTTACCCTTTGCTCTGGCCAGACCTCACAGTTTGGGAAGGAAATTGCCCAGAGTAAAGCATCCAGGATAGGGAAGGGCCTCAAATTAATGCCGTAGGAGAAGCCAGTGAAGGATCTAGGGGGATTTAATGCAAAGAAGAGATGTTTTTTTGCCCAAGCTCTCCCCTTTTTTAAATTCCCCATTACTGTCAAGGATACCCCTATCCTGCCAGTCACCCAGGTTCACAACTTGGGCATCATCCTCAACTCCTCACTCTCACCCTCCATATCCAATCAATTCCCAAGTCCTGTTGATTGACTGTACCTTCATATTTCTTATATAACCCACTGACACAACCCTCACATATACCCTCTGGATCTGTGACCTTCTAACAAAAGCCTTTATCATCCATCCCTGAGTCATCTGTTTCTATTCCAGTCCATCCTCCCCTCAGTTGCCAAATTAATCTTCCCAAAGAACAGGTCTGACCATGCCACTCCCCCTATTAAATAAACTTCAGTGGCTCCCTATTCCTCAGAGGAAACTGAGGTCCAGAGTTAATGTTAGAGGAGGGACATTCTCCTTACCTTTAGCTCAATTTTAGATAGGGTATTGATATTTTCCCTCCCTCTTTTTAAAAACTTTGGAGGGAGGAAGGCAGGGCAATTGGGGTTAAGTGAATTGCCCAAGGTCACAGGCTAGTAAGTGTTAAGTTGTCTGAGGCCAGGTTTGAACTCCAGTCCTCCTGACTCCAGGGCTGGTGCTCTATTCACTGCTCCACCTAGCAGGCCCCCTGCCCTCCCGTTTAAGCATGGGATGACCAACTCTTCCAGAAGAGTGGATCCTCATTGCATGATTCAGAACATCAGCTAAGCAGAGGAGTCCTTTGGTCCTTCTAAGTACCTCTGACACCCAATCCTTAATGCCCCGCCACTTCCACCACCACATGCACACTCTGCTTGGCAAGAAATCTTAAGCATTTTATGGCAGCAAAACTTCAAGGTAAAGAAAAACCCTAGGAATGAGGGAGGTAGAGGCATACCCAAGAAGGCATGGCCCTCCAGAAGAAATTAAGATTCTAACTATTTCCCCTGCCTTGCCCCACTGAAGTGCCTCCACTTTCCAATGTCCCACTCCTGGGATAGGTCACTAAGAGGCTAAGGATACCTAGACCCAAGAAAGCATTTTTTTCCTTAGCCCTGGTAATTCAGTGCCTGCAAAGGATAAGGATCCCCAAAGAATCTCCACTCCCCTTCTTGCTCAAACCATGGGCTCCAGGATTTGGAAAAAATTTTCAGGCAAGAGCAAAACTTTGAGTGAAAGAAAAGTTGGCATAGCTTTCTAGGAGGAGTGGAGCTGAAGTCTCTCTTCACCCAACTTGCTCTGTTTCCCAAGAGCCTTTGTTACAATAGACAATCATGAGTATAGGAAAGTAACCATCCTTACCTTGTTGTTTCCTGTTGCCAGAAGACCAGCAGGAGTTTCTGATCAATTGGATGAGCTTAGAGGGCACAAGTCTTTGTTTTGGGTCAGGAAAGTACCCCTATCTTCCATGGAGAGTATGTATGCCCATTGGACCTCATTCAGAGGACCAAACTCTCAACTGACAATTACTGACTGGGTCTGTTTCCCAAGGTCATTGGCAGGCTGGTATTGAAGGGTGGAGTCTTGTCAGAGGAGCCACCCTTTTAAGGAAACTGACAGGCCAGATCAGCCCTTTTTGGACTTTTTTCTTTTTCTGTTTAGAGAACTGGCCAAGTGAGCCTGTCTTCTGAGGGAGGGTGAGCCTGTGCATATGGGATCTTCCCCTCTTCTACTCTAGAAGCTGATTATGGCTGCCTTGGGCAGCTTTGGGAAACATGGCACTTCCATGAGGAGGCAGCATTACACAGTAGAAATAGCACCGGCCTTGGAGACAGGAAGTTTGGGTTCATGCCTTACTCTTTATGCTTATTCTCTGTGTGATCCTCAACAAGTCACTTAAGCTTCCTTGGTCTCAGTTTCCTCATCTCTAAAACGAGAGGGTTAGAGCTGACAGCCGGTGAAGTCTCTCCTAGCTCGAGCTCTCTGATCCTACGATATTGTCATTAGCTTATCCCGAGGCAGGAGAAGATAGCTCCTTCTGAGAGTAGACTCCCCTACCCCAGAGATGGCAGCAACTGGGGCTTTGATAGGTTTTTTTAAAGATAGTCCCATGGTAGAAGTGGACACATGCATGTGCCAAGAAGACAGCTCACAGACAATGTTTTCTGAGTAGAAGAGAAGTTTTGTTTTTTTTTAAATCTCCTGTGTGGTCAGATAATAGGAAACAGCTTTCTAGGCAGAGAAGGGGCATTTTCTTAGGCAGTTCCAGTTTGGGGAGATTGCTTTGTCCAGGGGACTTCCAGCTTCAGAATTCTCAAGCATTCTAGAGAGAGAAGGGGATTTTCTGAGAAGTGTTGTTTCTTGGCAAAAGCATTGCCCATATGACCCTTGTGATCAGAGCACTAGTGAGTGGAAACCTTGAATTAGGAGAATAAAAAAGCCTGAAAACCACTATTTCAGTGAGTATTTCAGACAATGCAGCCTCAATGGGAAGGAGGTTTTCCTTTTTTAGGAGTTTCCAAAGATGGTTACCCTTACTCCCAGGGAATTTATTTAAGTGTCTTATGTTTTCTACATGTTTATCTGCTCCTAAAAGTCTTTTGAATTTCTGTGGGGCAAAATAAAGGCTGTCTATTCTACTCATTTTGCATTTTTAACTTTGAATGCTTGTATGGCAACTGGAATGGAGGGTTCATTTACCCTAGACATGAGCTATATCTAAGACAAATTGGAAGTAAATTCCTGGTGGAGGCATAATGTTGTTCAGTCATATTTCAGTTGTGTCCAACTCTTCATGACCTCATTTGGGGTTTTCTTGGCAATGTTGGAGTGGTTTGCCATTTCTTTCTCCAGCTTATTTTACCAATGGGGGAACTGAGGCAAGCAGGGTGAACTGATTTGCCCAGGGTCACATAGCTAGTAAGTGTCATAGGCTCATGAAGATAAATCTTCCTGATTCCAAGCCTAATGTGCTATCCACTGTGCCACCAAGCTGCCAGAGAGGCATAATGAGCCAAAGGTAAAAATTATCCTTTGGGGGCGGCTAGGTGGCACAGTGAATAGAGCACTGGCCCTGGAGTCAGGAGGACCTGAGCTCAAATTCGACCTCAGACACTTAACACTTACTAGCTGTGTGACCTTGGGCAAGTCACTTAACCCCAGTTGCCCTGCCTTCCCCCCTCGAAAAAGAAAAAAAAATTACCCTTTGGGGTTGCCCCTCTGATAAGTCCTAGTCAATGTGAGTCCAGTGGCTTTGGGACCTTTGGACCACCAGTTACAAATGAATGAATGAATGTTGCTACTTTTTATAGGAATGAATTTAAAATGGAAGGAAGTAAACAAGTATCATTTATTAACCATTTATGAAGCACCTACTACATGCAAGGCATTGTGCTAGCTACTTGAGACAAAAAGATGAAAACTACATAGTCCCTACCCTGAAGGAATATTTAAATAGGATGTGTATAATCTGAAAAGTATGATCCAAGTTTGGCTAGATTAAAGCAAAGGAGATACCCAGAAAAAATACTCTAGTAACAGGTGAGAAGGAAGAGATGATGTTTCAGCCAGTGGGAATGAGGAAGCCTTCGTGGTTTTGGAAAGAATAAAGAATTTTGAAAGACAGAGATAAGGAAACCATACATTCCAGGTTTTGTGAATGACCTGAGTGAATGTGGCAGGGAGTATACTGAGTTCAGACAACAGCCTATCTTGACTCTGATGCAGAGCACACTATAAGGAAGCTAGGCGGTGCAGTGGGCAGAGTACTGGACCTGGAGTCAGAGCTTGAGCTCAAATTCAGCCTCAGATACTGTGTGACTCTAGGCAAGTCACTTGACCTCTGGCTGCCTCCATTCCATCATCTGTAAAATTGAGATGATAATAGTGGGGTTGTTATGAGAATGGCACGAGATACTATTTGTTAAGCATTTTGCAAACCTTAAAGCACTATACAAATATTATTATTATTACATGAAAGGGAATAATGTGAAATAAGACTGAAATTAGGTTGGATCCAGATTGTGCAGGCCTGTAATCGACAAACTAAGGAATTTGTATTTTATCCTGGAGATAGTAAAAAAATTTGAAATTTTTCAATGAGACTGACATGGTCAAGCCTATGCAATAGAAAGATTATTGTTTTTGTCAGCTATGTAAAAGATGGGCAGCTAGGTGGCAGAGTGGCTAGTGGGCTGGGTCTGTCAGGAAGACTAATATTTCTAAGTTCAAATGTGACCTCAGACACTTACTAACCATGTGACCCTGGGCAAGTCACTTAACTCTATTTGCTCAGTTTCCTCATCTGTAAAATGAACTAGAAAAGGAAATGGCAAACCACTCTAGTATTTCTGCTAAGAAAACTCTAAATGAGGTTCCAAAGAGTTGGACATGACTAAAACAACTCAACAGCAAACAACAACATAAAAGATGAACTGATGAAAGAAGACACTGGAATTAGGGAGAACATTTGGGTAAGTTTGTTGATAGTTCAGTTGAGAGGATATGATCTGGAACAGGAAACTGCCAGTAGGGAGCATGTTGCAGAGTCAATAGGGGCTGAACAAAAGGAAGCATCCAATGTAGTAGACAGAATGCCAAACATCCTGAAGACATGAATTCAAATCTTGCCAAAGAAACATCAATCAATCAAAAAACATTTATTAAGTGTCTGCTATATGCCAGACATTGTGCTAAGTGCTGGGGAATACAAAAAGAAGGAAAAGACAGTCCCAGCCCTTAAGGAGCTTACAATCTAATTGGGAAGATAACATGTAAACAAATATATACAAAGCAAGCTATGTACAGGAAAAATAAATCATTAAGAGAGAAGACAGTAGACTTAAGAGGGCTCTCTTCCAAAGGAAGGTAAATTTTGATGACTGGAAGCTCCCCAGTTACCTTGGGGTTTACTGCCTAGATTCTTTCCTTCTGATGAGGTATGGGCCCTGGGAACCCCCTTGAGTTCTCCTTGAGTCCTTGAGGTACAGGCTCTGGGAACCTGCCTTGGACTCTTGATTAAATCATCCCATTGGATGAGGCATTTGCATGAGGCAATAAGCCTTACATTATGGCTAAGCCCAAGCCTTTGTTTACTAGACTTCCCACCCTCTGTTACTAAACTTCCCACCTATCAAAATATCAACCCACCCTTGAACTGTCCTAGCCCACCATTGTCTGTAGCCTCCAGCTACTTCCCACCCTTAATCACTCATTGACCTTATTAACACCTCCTGAAGATCCTCCCCAAACTCCTCCTCTAGACCACCCCTAGATTCTTTCCACAACCTTCTGTAGATGAGACCCCATCTGGTCTTCATGTTTGTGAGAGCACCATAGAATGCCATAGAAAAGGGAGAGCACCATAGAACAACCTAGCACAGACTCTCTGTGTCTAATGCAAGCAAACTTTTAATAAATTTTACTTTTCTTTGGCTGAGAAGATTTGAGTCGAATTCATTTGGCAGGACCCAGCGTGTTGGTATTTTGGGGTCTCCAGAGCAACCCTAGCCCTCTTAATGGGTCCCCTCTTCATTTCCTTCCTTCCTTCCTCCCTTCCTCTCTCCCTCTGTCTTCCCGCTGCCCCCCCCCCCCTTTCTCTTTCCTCACCCATTTCACTCTGAAGCTCCACTTAATGGCTATATTTTGGGACCTCCCAGCTCAAAGTGGATGTCAATAGTAATTGTTCCTCTTTTTACTAGCAACTCAGAGGATCTTCCCCTCCCAGTTTGATTTTTGTCTCTTTTTTCTAATTAAAGGGCCTATCCTTGGACTCTCTTCTTAAAGAGGCCTATTCACTGAATTGGCAGTTACCTCACTCAAAGTGAGAACCTGAAAAGACTTTAAAAGGACAGGGTCTCCCAGTACATTCTGGGCTATCTCTAGTCATCCTGATGAATATCTGGTCACTGGACCCAAATGGATCTGGAGGAGAAAATGAGGCTGGTGACCTCACACAGCCCTCTCTCACTCAAATCGAAGTCAACTGCAAGTCATGTCATCATTTCCCTGATGCCATGGACGTCTTTGAAAAGGAAGGACAAAGACAACAGCGTGTAGTAGGTGGTATTTAGGATGTGGCCATGGCAAGTCATTTAGCCCTTCTGGACCTCAAGTTTCCTTGTCTGTAAAATGGTGGAGTTGGACTTGATGACCCCTAAGTTCCCTTCCAGCTACAAATCAATGATCTTCTCACTGTCCTGCAGTGTCCAGATAACAAACCTTGGGAGAAGACCCAGTCAGCAAGGTTCCATGACTTTTTTTAGTTTTATTAGCAGCTCCAGAGTAGGGATGAATGGCAAGGGTAAGCAAAGGTTGTAGATCAGCAACAGAAGGACAAGGGGCAGAAAATTCAACAGTGCAGGACAGTGCTCTTCTGAAAGGGCTAGCATGCTAAGAGAGGAAAGTGTAATCAGAATAGGAGTGATAAACATGGGAAAGAGCAAGGATCAAGGGACCAGAGGTCATGATGAGGATAAAGGACAGGTTAAGGAAGACTGTCCAGCAGGATCTTCATTTATTCATCGGTTCAAGAACTAACAAGAGCTAACTATGTGCTGGGCACTATGCTAGGTGTTAGGGATTCGGACACAAAAATCCAAAATGGTCCCTTCCTTTATAGAGCTCATTTCCCATTGGGCAAAACAACATGGGCAAGTATATACAAAGCAATTTGGTGGAATAGCATTAGCCATGGGGAGAATGGAAATCAGGAATGTAGGAGGTGGCCTTTGAGCTAAGGTTTGAAAGAAGTTAGATATTCTAAGAAGTGGAGATGAAGAAGAAGCACATGCCAGGCAGGCCTGGGCAAAGGAAAGGAGGGAGGAAATGGCACATCATATGGTAGGCCAGTTAGGCTGGCACATAGAATGCATGAAGGTCAGTAATGTGCAATAAGCTTGGACAGGTAGAATGGGGCCCAGTTGGAAAAGATGTGAAATGCCAATCAGGAGCTAGTACTTAATCCCAGAGACTACAGGAGCTTGTTGAACTGGAGCATAGTGCTTTAGGAATATATTCACTTTGACAGATGTGTGGAGGATGGATTAGAAACAGGAAACTCTTGAGACAGGCAGTCCATTGAGAAGTGATAAGGGCCTTAACTTGGGCAGCTGGGTTGCACAGTGGATAGAGTGCCAGGCCTGGAGTCAGCAAGATTCATTTTCCTACGTTTAAATCTGGCTTCCCACACACTGTAACTGTGTGACGCTGGGCAAGTCACTTCCCTGTTCACCTCAGTTTCCTTATTGGCAAAATAAGCTGGCAAAGGAAATAGCAAACTACTCTAGTATGTTTGCAAATCCAGATAGTGAAAGGTTGAAAAAGCAAGAAGAGAAGTGGAGGCAAAGAATGGAGATTTAAAAAAAAAGAATTTGGCTGTGAGAAGGAGTCTCTAGAGATGGAGATAACTGGAGTGTGGAGGGTAGGGCAAAGTGAAGGTTTTTAAAGGATGGGAGAGACTTTAGATGCATGTCTGCAGGCCACAGGGAAGGAACCAGGATATAGGGAGAATTTAAAAATGAGAGACAGTGAATGATTATGGGGGCGGGGAGCCAGAGGAAACGGGACAGGATGGGGTCAGATGTACAAATAGTGGGACTGACCTTGGCAAGGAAAAGGGCCTCTGAGGCCTATTCCAGCTCAAGATCTGTGATTTTATGATCTTATGACCCTTTTCATCAGAGACTGAAGAGAAAAGGAAGAGAGGAGGGGGGAAGTATATTAAGAAGTCTTGAAACGTAAAGTTGGGAAGAGGAGGGAACTCACAGCAAATGGACTCGATTTTCTCAGTAAAGTGAGAGGCAAGGTCATCTGCTGAGAGGGAGTAGGGATGGGGTATTGTGGGGGACATGAGGAATGAAGAGAAAGTTAAGAACAGTGAGGCCCTGTAGTGGAAAGGTAACCCATTTGAAGTGCATTCTATTAGCATGACTATATGGCTTCTTTTGGCACAGTCCAGCAGCTCCTGGAATAGGAGGGACATGGCTGAAAACAACTGAACAATCCTCAAAATCTTTGAAGATAGCTATGATCTCTCTTCCTCCTCTTACCCCGCCTCCCTTCTCCATCTTCTCTTCTTCAGGTTAAATATCTCTCTTCCTTCAATTGATCTTCATGTGATATGGACCCAAAGACCTATCCCACAACAGTTATCCTCATGAGAGATTGGATCATAATTTTAGAGTTGGAAAGGACTTTAAAAGACATGCATTTTTCAAATAGAGATCTAAGGCCTTGGGAAGTTAAATGGCTTGTTGGTCCTTTGGATGCTTTCTATTTAAAAAAAAAAATTCTTTTTGGATCAAACCTATGAAGAGAACTACATAGAGAACTATCAGGGTGGAAATTACTTTTATCCATTCAGATCTACGTTTGATCTGCACTTTATGGTCTCAGACTACAAATTTCCTGGTGCACTAACAGTTTGTGACTTTTTGTTGCTTAGTCATTTTTTCAGTCATATTCAACTCTCTGTAACCCCATTTGGTGTTTTCTTGGCAAAGATACTGGAGTGGTTTGCCATTTACTTCTCCAGCTCATTTTACAAATGAGGAAAATAGAGTTAAGTGACTTGCCCAGGGTCACACAGCTAATAAGTTGCCTGAGACTGGATTTTAACTTGGGTCTTCCTGACTGCAGGCCTGGTGTTCTATCCAACTGCTTCAGTTGTACCTCGCTTTGACTAACTCAGGATCGTAAAGTCAATTTGTTTCAGAAGCAGGACTAAAACCCAACTTTACTTCAAGTCTGGCTCTCCATCCACTATGTCATTCTGTTTTCCTGAACTGTGTCACTAGGAATTAAACATAATACTACAGAATTAGTCTAACTATGGCGGACTACACACCTATGCTATCACATTCTCACATATTCAAGTTATATCTCTCTTAATGCTTCCAAAGTTCAGATGAGTTTTTTTTCTCTGCCATATTACACTGTTGACTCATGATAAACATGCAGTCTGATAAAGAACTCCCTTCCACAATTTTTTATTTATTTATCTTTAGTTTTCAACATTCATTTCCACAAGATTTTGAGTTACAAATTTTCTCCCCGCCTTTCCCCTACTCCCACCCTAAGATACTGAGCCTACTGAATACTCCTTCCCCCAATCTGTTCTCTCTTATATCCTCCTCCATCCCCCCAATTTTTTTTTAAAGCAGTTGAGGTTAAGTAACTTGCTCAAGGTTACACGGCCAGTTATTTTGTGTGGGTGCCAAGTATCTGAGGCTGGAACTGATCCTGGGTCTCCCAACGCTGGGGCCAGTGCTTTTACTCACTGCGCCACCTGGCCACCCCTCCCCTAACTTTCTAGTAGGGCAAGATGGATTTCTATACTCCAGTGCCTGTATATATTTCCCAGTTGCATGTAAAAAACAATTTTTTTTAAACATTTGTTTCTAAAACTTTGAGTTTCAAAGTCTTTCCCTTCTTCCCTCCTCACTTACCCCCTCTGGGAAGACAAGCAATTCAACATAGATTGTAGTTATGCAAAACATTTCCATAGTAGTTATATTGTAAAAAATTAACTATATTTACCTCCATCCTATCCTACCCCCCACTTATTCTATTTTCTACTTTGACCCTGTCCCTTTTGAAAAGTGTTTGCTTCTAATTACCCTCTTCCCCAATTTGCCCTCCCTTCTATCATCCCCCCTCTTATCCCCTTCCCCCCTACTTTCCTGTAGGGTAAGATACCCAATTGAGTATGTATGTTGTTCCTTCCTTAAGCTAAATTCAATGAGAATAAGATTGACCCATTCCCTTTCACCTTCCTGCTCTTCCTCTCCATTGTAACAGTTTTCTCTTGCCTCTTTTATATGAGATTTTTTACTTATTCCATCTCTCCTGTTCTTCTCCCAATATATTCCTCTCTCACCTCTTAATTTTATTTTATTTGTTGCTTTTTGGAGGACAATTGGGGTTAAGTGACTTGCCCAAAGTCACACAGCTAGTAAGTGTGTCAAGTGTCTGAGGCCAGATTTGAACTCAGGTCCTCCTGATTCCAGGGCTGGTGCTCTATTCACTATGCTACCTAGCCACCCCTTAATTTTATTTTTTAAATATCATCCCTTCACATTCAACTGATCCTGTGCCCTCTGTCTACGTATACATGTACATACATATATGCACATTCACATATATTTATACACACACATACCCTCCTATACATACATATACACACACATATGTGTATACATATATACATATATACAAATATATTCCTTTCAATTATCCTCATACTGAGAAAAGTCTCATGGGTTATAATTATCATTTTTCCATGTAGAAATGTAAATAGTTCAACTTTAATAAGTTCCTTATGATTTCTTTTTCCTGTTTACCTTCTCATACTTCTCTTGCTTCTTGTATTTGAAAGTCAGATCTTCTGTTCAGCTCTGGTTTTTTCGTCAAGAATACTTGAAAGTTTCATTTCATTGAATGACCATATTTTCCCCTGAAGCATTATACTCAGTTTTGCTGGGTAGGTGATTCTTGGTTTTAATCCCAGCTCCTTTGACCTCCGGAATATCATATTCCAAGCCCTTCAATCACTTAGAAGCTTCTAGTCTTGTGTTATCCTGATTGTGTTTCCACAATACTCAAATTGTTTCTTCCTGAAAAGGTTGCTGAGTGATGGTAACAGAAGGATGGTCTGGAAGTGGCAGTGGAAACCAAGACACATGCCTACTCCTCTTCTTGCCTCTGTCACTCAGTGGCAATAGAGAAGGAATGGCCAGCATTGGAGAGGAAGGCAAAGGGATGTGGTATCCTTAGGGGAAATGCAGGTTTCAGTTAGTGTCTAGAGATGGAAGGAGTGAAATAGATTTTGAGGATGAAGGGAGATTTGTTAACAATAGACCAAATGGTCTAGCAAACACAGTGAAAGGGGAGGAGAGAAGGAAGATAGAGACTGGAGAGGAATAGGGCTGAGATCAATGAGGATGCAAAAACTGGAAAAGGTGGAGCTGGGGGTCTCTTGATCCTTTCATATCATTTCCTTAAGAAGGATCAAGTTAAGATCTGAACACCGGAGCTATAAAACTTTACTAGGCATTTATAGGATCAGAGATTTAGACCAGGACTATACCTTAGGAGCCACTTAGTTCAACTTCCTTATTCTCCAGATGAGAAAACTGAAGCCAAGAGAGTGTAAGTCACTTGACCAGGGTCATATATTTAGTAAGTATTTGAGGCAAGATTTGAACTCAGCTCCAGCACTCTATCCACTGCACCACCTAGTACTTGACCCACTGAGGTCAGAAAACCAGTGTCATTGACTTATAGGGTAGTTGGAAAAATGGGTTTATTCAACAGCTGCTTGGGAAGGGTATTAAGAAACAAAAGACCATACTGGAAGGGGCAGGATCAATGTGAAGGGAGAAGGAAGGAGTGAAAAAGTAAGGATTCAGAATATGGATCTGAAAGGGATGCAGGCAATGACAGCTTGATAAATGTTCACGATCCCAGCCTCTGGTGTCACTATTGGCTACCTAACTTTGTAAAGTAGGACCTTAACTGGAACACAATGTATGGATGGGATTCTGGGTAATACAGTGAATGAATTATACTTCTCAAGGGTACAGCAGTCACCCAAGCTTACTAACTAGGCATCATCGTCAACTCCTCACTCTGTCGTCCTCTATTGAATATGCTGCCAAGAACTGCCAATTTTACCTTCATTACATCTCTTTCTCTCCTTTGACACTGCCAACACCTTCTAAAGGCTCTCATTAGCTCACACGGGGACTAATGCAATAGGTACCCATTGGCCTCAAGTCCCTTTCCACTCCTGTCCATCGTGCATAGCTGCCACAGTTATCTTCCTAAAGCTCAGACTCTGTCACTTCTTTACTCAAACTCCAGTGGCTCCCCTACTTCCAATATCAAATATGGTATTCTCTGCTTGGCATTCAAAGCCCTTCGTAACCTGCCCTTCCCAGCTCACCCCCTGTACTTTTCCAGTCTTATTATACCTTATATCCCACTACTTTCTCCTCATCACTGCATTCTGGCTTTTCTGGCTTTCTTGAACTCCCAGCTAAAATCTCACCTTTTACAGGAAGACTTTTCTTTTTGTTGATGGTGGTGGTGGTGGTAAGTTGTTTCCAAGCCTTCATGACCCCATTTGGGGTTTTCTTGATAAAGATACTGGAGTGGTTTGCCATTTCCTTCTTCAGCTCATTTTATGGATAAGGTAACTGAGGAAAACAGGGTAAGTGACTTGCCCAGGGTCATAGTAAGTGTCTGAGGCTGAGTTTGAACTCAGGTCTTCCTGACTGCAGACCTGGGGCTCTATCCACTGCACCACCTAGCTGCCCTATGCCTTTCCTGGTTCCCCTAAATTCTAGTGTGTTCCCTCTGTTGATTTTCTCCTCTTCATTCTATATTTTTGTACATAATTGTATATGGGTACTCTGTCTCTCTCTCTCTCTCTCTCTCTCAACTCTTTGAGAATGAGTACAATCTTTTGCCTTTCCTTGTAATCCCAGAGCTCAGTATGGTGACTGACATATAGTAGGCACTTATCACTTTGGAATAGTTCTGGTTCTTAGGAAATTCTCCTATATATCAAGCCTAAATCTGCCTCTTTGCACCGTCTACCCAGAGAGGTCTGTCTGCATTGGCACAACAAGGAGATAGGTAGCAAAGCCAAACCATTATTAGCAAAGAGGAGACTGTCAGAGGCAGACTGGAAACATAAAGACCCCAAACTCCTAGGACAAAATGGGAGATGTTTTGGAGCCCCTTGCAACAGAGACTGACAAAGAAGTCAACAAACAGAAACCCTTGCATACAAGGTGCTGTTCTAACCATTTGAAATATCAAAACAAGACTGATTATCTTAGGGGAAAAAAAACTCCCCAAAATAGGTTTCTTTCTTTGGCTATCTGATTCTCCCATTTTACTCCTCGCCTAGATTAGAGACCTCTCAAAGGCAGAGAGGCAATGCCTCTGAAGCCTCAGCACTGGGCCTTATACCCAGCACGGAGTAAATTGCTGTTCAATAAAATGTTCATTGTGGTGGCTAGGTGGCACAGTGAATAGAGCACCAGCCTGGAATCAGGAGGACCTGAGTTCAAATCTGGACTCAGACACTTAATACTTACTAGCCATGTGACCTTGGGCAAGTCACTTAACCCCAACTTCCTTGCCTTCTTCCCTCCAAAAAAAATTTTCATTGATGAATACAATCCTGATGCTATATAAAATGTTGTTTTCAGCAGGAAATGGTAGAAAAGAGAGAGTGCTTAAATAAGAAGTCAGAGCCCCAGGGCACTAGTTGAAAAGTAGCATAATATAGTGGAAAAAACTCTCAAATTGAAGTAAGAAAGTCTAGCATCAAATCTTGGCTCTACTCTTTCCTGGTCTGTCTGTATGACCTTCAGCAAATCATATAATTTTTATGAGCCTCAGTTTCCTTATCTGTAAAAAGGGGATAATGATACTTATACTACCTGTCTTCACTGGGTTGTTATAAGAATTAAATGTAATAATGTTTACAAAGGATATGGGGACAGGACCTCTGATTTCATTGGTATTGGGAACTCCCAAATGAAGTAATTTCCTCCACCAATGTAGATCAGCATTTTCTTTAAATGAATAATTAGAGAATATGCCCTGGGTCACAGAGCTAGTTATGTCAGAGGTTGTACTTGAACCCAGATATTCCTTCTTGGGCCAGATCTCTATCTATCACACCATGCTGCATCACAATGTATGCAAAGGGTCCCATAAATCTACATAAAGCACCATATAAATGACAGCAGGACTCATTATCATTATCATCTTTCTTACTGACTAGTTGTGCATCTAGGAAGGCTGGATTTGGAGATAGAGGATCACTTACTTACAATCTGCGACCTTGACCAAAACATCTTCCTCCTTTGGCCTCAATTAAAAAAAGAAGGGGATTGGTCTAGATGATTTATAAGGTCCCAGCTCTAAATTAATTGGGAAAGCCAGGTTACCTCTCTGAATTTCTGCCTTTATCTATAATATGAGGAGGTTGGTCTCTCAGCTTTGAGATTTGGTAATCATGTCTATGAAAAGGAAATCACCCATTATTAATCCTTCTGCCCTTTGTTTAATGTGGTTAGTGCCCATTTTCTCATCCTTTTGATGATTATTCACCTTGATAGGGAATGGTTCTGCTAGTTGATAGGAAATATAAATTTGATTTATCACCTGTCTGGACATGTGAAAGACTTAAAATTCATTCATCATAGGCTCCTCACATTCAAAGATACTTTAAAGTAATTTATTCATTTGGAAAAGGGTTTCCTGTCCTTGTAAAGGACTGTCTAGGAGTAGAGATTAGTTGTCAAATTTTATCAGAATTTAGCAGAGTGGTAGGGTAAGGAAGGAAACTCTATTTACCAACATATGACTATATGTTGAATTTGAGTGCGTTTTGAGAGGATAATTCAACCCTTAGTTTACCTGAAGTACCCAGGAAATAAAGATAACTCTGTGTGTTTGTGTTTGTGTGTGTGTATATGTGTATGTGTGTGTATGTGTAGGGCAGGGGAGGATGGGAAGTGGGACACACAATTACTAGAAGCAATGTAGTGAATGGAGAGCTAGTCTTAGAGTAACAAAGCCCTGTGTTGATTTTTGGCTTCTGACACATACTGACTGTGTGATCCTGGCAAAGTTACTTGAGCTTTCAGTGACCTCCCTCCAAACTTTATATTATATTTATTTTATTTGTGTTTATATTATAGACAACTATGTCAGACAGGGGATAAAAAACTGGACTTGGAGTCTAGAAGACCCAAATTTACATCTGGTCTCAGACACTTTCTAGCTGTGTGACCCTGGGCAAATCACTTTGCCTATGTCTACCTCAGCTTCCTCATCTATAGAATGGGGATAATATTACCAACATCAGGGTTGTGGTGAGGATCAGATGAGATAATATTTGTAAAGCACTTTGCAAGCCTTAAAGTACTATATAAATGCTAGCTATTTTTTTTATCATTATTCTTATAAGACTATAAGTTACAGACTTCATTGGTGGAGGGAATGTCCTTGCTAGGAGCAGTATAAGCCAATTAAATCCTAGGTCTGGGAAAAATAGAATGAAATAAGGGTGAGGCAGAGGAAAAAAAAAACTAACATCCTAGTTGTAAGTATAATTAGAAATGAAAGAGTTAACTATATTTATTAGCTTTATCTTCCACCCAGGGGAAATGTGGTTTGCTGATTAAAGCCTTATGTAAATGATTGTTAGAGAGACCTGTCATCTGTAGCTGTTAGTAGCTACTATATGTGTTCCGCAAAAGCTGTTTCCTTTGAAAGTTTGTGTATGGTAACCTGTCTCATTATTCTGTCTGATCCTATCCAGGCTCCCTTAAAGAAAGACAGCTCAAACAACCAAGGATGGAAGACAAAGATTACAGCACTCTATATGACGTGATCCAAGAAGAGGAGACATATGAGGTCCCTGGTCAACCAGCAGAAAATGAAGAAAAATTGTATGACCAGGTTTGTGATAGAGGGTCATCCTCAGGTTCTACCACTGAGGAAAAAAGGGAGACTCCAGGGACTGCTCTGTATGACTCTGTGTCCTCCTCCTGGGGAACTGATGAAGATGACAGCATGGTCTTTTGTCAGCAAGGAGAGATAAATTATGAACTGAATGAAGAAGTCTCTGAGCAGGCTGAAGATGCTCATCAACAGTCTGAAAAAGCCTATGAGTCTCCCAACGACATCTACCAGCTCCCTGAACCAATCTACCAGGAATTGGATGAAGCAGACCAGAAGTCTGAAGAAATTTATCAGCAGCCTAGGAAAATATACCTACTGGATGAAGAAATTAATCCAAAGTTTAAATCCAAGGAGACAATTGATGTAAGAATGGGCAGGAGTCTCTCAGGGGACACTTTACCCTCTCCCACTAGCTTCAGCATACAGTCTACCAAAACCTGCACCAGCTTGTTTTCCAGATCAGATAGTTTGCAAGAAGACAGAAACTCTTACAGTGACCCAGAGATCTATCTTTTCGTCAAGGTAAGAGGATGCCCTCTTAAACACATAGATGCTTAGGTGGTGTGGTGGGGTTTTTTGTTTTTAAGGCCAATCATGTATTGCTAGCCATGCTATATAGCAGAGATATCAAACATGTAGCTCCAAGGCCACGTTATGGTTAAAATAAGGTAAAGTGAGGCACAAAGGTATAAACACAATAAATGTATTAGTAAAGCATGAACTTATCAATAAAGAAGATTTCAGATTCCTTGACAAAGCTAAAACTCTGAGGTGGGGAATGGCTACCCTTTTTATAGATTTTAGGAAAGTGCAAAACAAAGAACAGAACTTTGTAGGTGGGAAACAAGTTATGGATTAATTAAAAGATCTTGGCATCATAAATGCAAAATCAATGTGATTGGCTATAGACCTGAAGCATGGGGGACAATATGATTAACTGAAAATTGGGAATGAGGGGCTAATACCATTCCTCTCTTTTTCTCCTGTGACTAAGAAGTATTCAATGTTTGAGTTCACAGGCAAGGTTAGAGATGGTGGACTAGACTTCTTTGGATAGCAAAGGGGATAACTTGGTGGTGTAAAGACCAGACTTCCTGGAGTCCATCTGCTTTATTTAACGGTAACAGGTTTCTTTAACATTAAGAATAACAGTGATTAACAAGGGGATTGGATTTCTAAACTTAACTCATTACAGGCCCAGTGAATTCTAAACTAAATTCAGAGACAAAGAACCATGACTTAGGCAGTTACAGGACAAAATTAATTAACTATAAATAGGATCAATTAAAAATTAATACAGATCCAATCTGATTATTTCAGCCACATTGCCCACAACACTCACAAGTACTGCCCAAACTAGATTAAAAGATATAATTGGGAAATATTTAATAAAATGAATTAACAATACAATAGAACAATGATAATGATAACATTGTTTTCTAAGTTAACACGCAGTTCTCAGGGATCCTTTTGTGTGGTTTGATGGCCCATTTTCTATTTGTGTTTGACACCACTGCTATATAGTGTCATATATTGAGACTCTTTCCTAAGCAACGAAGTTAAAAAGCAACAACAACAAAGGATGTAGTTGAGTGAAAGAAAAGCCGAATGCTGAGTCAGAGGACCTCACTTTGAATCTTAAGTCTGTTAATATGTCTCTGCCACAGTGGGGAAGACAATGTACCCCTCTCTAGGCCTCAGTTTCCTTGCCTATAAAATTAAGGAATTGGTAGAACTCAGCTCTAAATGTGTGTTATGATGTGACATGATATATAATGTGTTGTGGCATGACATTATCTAGCACTTTTTTTTTTTTGCTTTTTGGAGGGCAATTGGGGTTAAGTGACTTGCCCAAGGTCACATGGCTAGTTAAGTGTCTGAGGCCGGATTTGAACTCAGGTCCTCCTGACTCCAGGGCTGGTGCTCTATTCACTGTACCACCTAGCTGGCCCCTAGCACTTTTCTCATGGCAGTCCCTGATGTGGGTGGGATGATTTTATTATCCCCATTGTACAGATGAAGAAACTATGATTTGGACTAGTGAAGTCATTTGGTCATGGTTATACAATTAGTAAATATCAGAGCTGGGGTTCAAACCTAAATTCCTCTTGACTTCCGGTCTATACTGTTATTCAACATCTGTTCACCAAAGAAACTGACAGTCCCCAAGCCCATTTAAGTATTCCTGAATATATCAAAACATTGATTTTAAGAACATGTTAAAATGCATCATTGGGTTATATTTGGATATTTACCCTATCTACTATTAATAGTGATAAAAGGTCAACTGTTTGCCCTTGTGTGAATAGCAGTTGTACAGATTAAAATCATTAAAAAAACATTACATGTCATTAAATGTCACAAAGACATTAAATGTCATTAAAAACAAAATGTCACAAAAAATATTAGAATGTGAGAGTGTGAAGGGGCTTTAGAACATAGAATGCTTGAATGATGGATAAGCTTGGAGGGACCTCAGAAGATCATCTAGTCTAATCTGAGGCCCTCATTTTATAGATGAAGAAGCTGAGACCTAGGGAGAATGAGGAGGCAGGCAGAAAGTTAGGGTGTATTAATGTCCTGTAGGGGGACCTGGATTCAAATCATGACTCTGCTGCTTTCTACTTATGCTATCTTAGACAAGTTGACTACTTTCCCTTTGAGTTTTTCTTCCTTGGAAGCTTAAGGGGATAGACTCCATGATCTCCATGATCTCCAGGAGTCTGTGCAGTTTTATACCTTATCAGTAAACCTAAGAATTGCCTCAGGTTTCTGTGCTTTGGAATAAAGTAAGGTTTATATTTCTCCAACAAATGAAATTCCTTCCATCAACATGGATTTTTCTTTCTTTTTTTTTTTGCTTTAATGACACTATAGCTTCTGAAAGTGAGCTGGGGGGGGAGGGAGGGGGCGGAGCAAAGATGGCGGAGTAGAAGTAGGACCTCCCTGTGGCTCTGGCTTCCACCTTCCCCAATCCATGTAAAAAGGGGACTCTAAACAAACTTTGGAGCTGTAGAATCCACAAAATGACACAAAGAAGCTAACCTCCCGCTGACGACAGCCCGACAGGCCAACAGGAATTGGCCAGCACAGCACTCTGGGAGCCAAGCCCAGCTCCAGGGCAGGCCTGACCAGCTCCCTGCCAGAGGAACTCCAGATCAGCCGCAGCTGTGGCTTGTTTCCAAATTTGTGTTTCCAGATTTATCAACACATAGATGCAAAGGACAAAGTGAGAGGTCAGTGCAATCTAGACTTTGGGACCCAGTAAGTGGGAGTGCTTGGCTTTTGCCCCCTGGGGCAAGAAGCCACTGAGGTCCCGGCACAGCCAGCCAGTGCCATGTGGCAGGTTCAGCTCCTGGCCTGCAGAGTGTAGGGGGACCAAGTACCAGTCTGAGAGGTAATCGCTCTTGCTTTAACCTTCTTGGATCTGGATTGCAGTCTAGGGTGGAGGTTCTGGGGGTGTGTATCCAGCTTGCCAGAGTGTGTGGAGACCTCAGAGAGGGCACCCATCTAATACATTCGGCAGCTGAGAAAACCCCAGTGTTTGGGACAAAATCTCCCCTGTCTGGTGGCAGAGTCCTACTGTGGCAGAAAGCCCAAGGGTCAAGTGACTGAGGGGCAACATGACCAGGCAAAGGAAACAAAGCAGATAGAAGATTCCAACATTACACTCCTATTTTGGGGACAAAAAGGATCAAAGCATGGAACAGGAGGAAAACAGTGAAGTCAGAACTCCTGCACCAAAAGCTTCAAAGGAAAATACAAGCTGGTTACAGGCCATAGAGGACCTTAAGAAGCAGATAAGAGAAGTGGAGGAAAAATTGGGAAGAGAAATGAGAATTATGCAAGAAAATTATGAAATGAGAGTCAACAGCCTGACTGAGGAAAATAATACCTTTAAAAAACAGACTGACTCAAATGGCAAAAGTGGCTCAAAAAGGCAATGAGGAGAAGAATTCCTTAAAAAGCTGAATTTGCTCAAAAGCTCACTGAGGAGAATTATTGCTTCAGAATTAGATTGGAGCAAATAGAAGCTAATGACTTTATGAGAAATCAAGATGCTGTTAAACAGATCCAAAGAAATGAGAGGATAGAAGGCAATGTGAAATATCTCATGGGAAAAACCACTGACCTGGAAAATAGATCCAGGAGAGAGAATTTTAAAATTATTGAATTACCTGAAAGCCATGACCAAAGTAAGAACCTAGAAACCATCCTCCAGGAAGTTCTCAAAGAAAACTGCCCTGATGTTTTAGTACCAGAGGGCAAAATAGAGGTTGAAAGAATCCACCGATCACCTGCTGAAAAAGATGCCAAAAAGAAAACTCCTAGGAATATTATAGCCAGGTTCTGGAATTCCCAGCTTAAGGAGAGAATATTACAAGCAGCCAGGAAGAAACAATTTGAATATTGTGGAAACACAATCAGGATAATCCAGGATCTGGCAGCTTCTACACTGAGGGATCGAAGGGCTTGGTATGATATTCCTGAGGTCAAAGGAGCTGGGATTAAAAACAAGAGTCACCTACCCAGCAAAACTGAGTATCATGTTTCAGGGGAAAATATGGTTATTCAGTGGAATAGAGGACTTTCAAGCATTCTTGTTGAAAAAAACAGAGTTGAATAGAAAATTTGACATTCAGATACAAGAAGCAAGGGAAGCATGAGAAGGTAAACAGGGAAAAGAAATCATAAGGAACTTATCAGAGTTGAACTATTAACATTCCTACATGGAAAAACAGTAATTGTAACTTATGAAACTTTTCTCAGTAGTTGAAAGGAATAGAAATATATATATATATATATATATATATATATATATATATAAGTCTATATGGGCATATGAATACATATGTGAATGTGTGTATATATGTTTACAGATATACATAGATAGAGGGCACAGGACCAATTTAACAGGAGGGGATGATACTTAAAATGTGAAATTAAGAGGTGAGAGAGGAATATGAGAGGAGATGGGGAGAGACAGATTGGGGTAAACTATCTCATACAGAAGAGGCAAGGGAAAATGGTTACAATGGAGGGGAAGAATAGGAAGGCAAAAGGGAATGGGTCAACCTTATTCCCATTGAATTTGGCTTGAGGAGGTAATGAAATGCACACTGAATAGGGTATCTCACCCTCCAGGAGAGTAGGGAGGGAAGGGGATGAGAGGGGGATGATGGAAGGGAGGGCAGGCTGGGGGGGAGGGAAGTTGGAAGCACCCACTTCTGAAAAGGGACTCGACCAAAGTAGAGAATAGAACAAGTGGGAGGTGGGATAGGAGGGAGGGAAATATAGTCAGTCTTTTACAATATATCTACTATGTTTTTGTTTTGCATTAGCCACACATGTACAACCTATACTGAACTGCTTATTTTCCCAGTAAGGGTGGGTGACAAGGGAGGAAGGGAATGAATCTGGAAAGTTTTAAAATCAAATATTCAAATATATATATGTATATATGTGTGTTTGTATATATATATATATACTATTATTAATACTATTTTACATGTAATTGGGAAATAAGATATACAGGCACTGAGGCATAGAGATCCACTGGAAAAGTCAAAAGGGGTATGGGAGAAAATATGGGAGAGAGCAGATTGGAGGAGGGGATATCCTGTGGAACTGCTATTTTGGGGCGGTGGGTAGGGGAAAAATGGGGAGAAAATTTGTAACTCAAAATCTGGTGGAAACAAATGATGTAAATCAGAAGTTAATAAAGTTTTTTTTTTAAAGTAAGGTAATTTAAGCAGGAAAATGGAATTCAATTAGAAAAATGCTCAATTTACAAAACTTTCAGAAGCAAATTCTCAATATTATCTATACTTCTGACTTTTCAATAACTCTTTACGTTTACTATTAAAACCATATTATTGCTGCATTTAAAAAAAAGTGAGCTTGGGAATGTTTCCCAGTTTCCTTTCATTTGTGTTTCACATGTTATATAGGGACTTGGCTCTTAGAATAATAAGTGCCCTTTGGGTTTTGGTCTTGTCCTTTTGTTACTGATATTACTATCTAAATTGGCATGTAAAGTAATTGCTGCCTCAATAATGGCCAGGAAAAAGATGATCTGTGTTAATGTTTAATGACAGTGACGTTCAGCGATAAACCTTCATTAAATCTTTGAATTGGACATTATGATAGAGAACAGATGAAGTTCATGACTCTCATGAAATGTGATAATTTTTTCAGGCATGAATAAATAATTATTATGTATTAGAATACATGTGATATTTCTTAACATTTTCTCCTGACAATGTTCACAATGGTTGATAATTTGAGGACTGAATATTAATGAACATCCAGGTGAATATGATTATGAACCTTACTCTAAAGAAGAGTCATTTAATTCAATTTACCAAATATTTATTTTTAAAAATTGTGTTGAGGTCTCTTGTTTTTTAGATCACCTTCATTTCCCAAAATGTCTCTTCCTCACTACTTTCCAGGGAAAAACCCTTAAATAAAGAATTTTTTTAAAGGGGAAAAAAAGCATTTAAGGAAAAATTAATCAAGAAATATATTGATGGAGTCTGACATAAGATGCAGTGTTTCACATTCATTCATAGTCCTTCACTTCTGAAAAGAAATGAGTCACCAAAATTTTCCCAAGCATTTTTTTTTTAGGAATGTGAAGAAATACTGCAAGGCTTCAGTACTTAAAAATTGGGCATATCTGTGATTTAAATGATGTAGATATGATCTCCATTGGGCAGATTGAAATTCATTCCAGCCTCCTCTTCCCATGTGATTCTGGCACCCCTTTCTTCCATAGATCCTTTTGGGGGGGGGTTTAATATTTCATTTTTCCCAATTACATGTAAATTTTTTTTAACTTTTCTTTTTAAATTTTAACTTTTAAATTCTCTCCTTTCCTCTCTTTCCTCCCCATATTGAGAAGGCAAGCAACTTGACATGTTATACGTGTGTTTTCATGCAAAACACATTTCCATGTAAGTCATGCTATGAAACAAAACAAAGACCAAAAAAAAAGCCCAAGAAAAATAAAGAAAAAATATTTTTAATCTACATTCATACTCTTTCTCTGGAGACAGATACCACCTTTCATCATAAGTGCTTCAGAATTGTCTTGGATCGTTGTATTGCTGAGAATAGCTAAGCTATTCACAGTAGATAATTATACCATATTGCTGTTATTGTATACAATGTTCTAGTTCTGCTCATTTCACTTTGCATCAGTTCATGTAAATCTTTCCATTTTTTTTTCTGAGAGTGTCTTGTTTGTCATTTCTTAAAGTACAATAGTATTTCACCACAAGCATAATATAACAGCTTGTTCAGGCATTCCCCAATTGATAGACATCCCCTTGATTCCTTAGTACTTTGCCACCACTAAAAGAGCTGCTATAAATATTTTTGTACCCAAAGGTCCTTTTCCTTTTTTTTAATCTCCTTTGGAGACAGATCTAATAGTAGTATTGCTTGGTCAAAGGGTGTGCATAGTTATATAGCCCTTTGGGCATAGTTCCAAATCATTCTCCAGAATGGTTGACTGAGCATACAACTTCAACAGTACATTAGTGTTTTAATTTTCTCACATGCCCTCCAATATTTGTCATTTTCCTTTTCTGTCATATTAGCCAATCTGATAGGTGTGAGGTAGTAGCTCAGAGTTTTAAAATTTGTGTTTCTCTAATCAGTAGTGATTTAGAGTATTTTTTCATATGACTATAGACAGCTTTGATTATTTTGTCTGAAAACTGCCTGTTCATATCCTTAGACCATTTATCAATTGAGGAATGTTCTTATTTCTATAAATTTAACCCCATCTTCTACATGTTTGAGAAATGAAGTCTTGATCCCTATAAATTTTTTTTCATAGTAATGATTATCAACTATAAATTTCCCTCCATCCTATTTCCCATTTATCCTACTGTCTCTCCTTTTACCCTATCCATTTTCAAAAGTGTTTTGTTTCTGACTTTTACCTCCCCCCAAACTACTCTCCTTGCTATTAGCTCTTCCTCTCCCCCACCCCTCACCTTGCTTATTTTATCCCCTTCTTTTCCTATTTTCCTGTATGGTAAGACAGATTTCTACACCCAACTGAGTGTGTATGTTATTCCTTCTTTGAGTCAGTTCCAATGTGAATAAGGTTTATGTGTTCCCTCCTCTCTTCTCCCATTTCCCCCTCCATTGTAAAATCTCTTTTGGGCATTTTTTATGTCAGATAATTTGCACCCATTCTGCCTTTTCCCTTCCCCTTCTCCTAATGCATTCTTCTTTCTCATCCCTTAATTTGTTTTTTTTTTTTAGATAACCATGCCATCAAATTAGACTCACACCTGTATTTTCTGTCTATGTATAGTCCTTCTAATTGCCATAATAATGAGAAAGATCTTAGGAGTTACATGTATCATTTTCCCATGTAGGAATATAAACAGTTTAACCATGTTAAATTCCTTATGATTTCTCTTTCCTGTTTACCTTTTTAGTACATCTTCTGAGTCTTGTATTTGAAAGTCAAATTTTCTATTCAGCTCTGTTCTTTTCATCAGGAATTCTTGAAAGTCCTCAATTTTTTTGAATGATCATTCCCCCCCCCCCCTAAAAGATTATACTCATTTTTGCCAAGTAGGCTATGCTTGGTTGTAATCCTACCTTGCTCTTCAGAATATCATATTCCAAGCCTTCTGATCCTTTATGGCAGAAATGCTAAATCTTGTGTCATCCTGAGTGTGACTCCATGATATTTGAATTGGATATTTTTTTTGTTTGTCTTTTTTTTTTTTTTGGATTTTTTTTTTTTTTTTTTGCTGCTTGATGTATTTTCTTCTTGATCTGGGAGCTCTGGAACTTGACTATAATATTCCTGAGAATTTCTTTTTGGGGATTTCTTTCAAGGGGTGATCAGTAGATTCTTTCCATTTCTATTTAACCCTCTGGTTCTAGGATATCAAGGCAGTTTTCCATGATAATTTCTTGAAAGATGATGTCTAGGCTCCTTTTTTAAATCATGGCTTTCAGGTAGTCCAGTAATTCTTAAATTATCTCTTCTGGACTTATTTTCCAGGTTTTTTTCCAATGAGATATATAACATTTTCTTCTATTTTTTCATTCTTTTGATTTGTTTGATTGTTTATTGAGGTCTCATAAAATCATTAGCTTCTACTTGCCTGATTTTAATTTTTAAGGAATGATTTTCTTCAGGGAGTTTTTGTACTTCCTCTTCCATTTGGCTAATTCTACTTTTTTTTATTTAAAAAAAATTTTTAAGCAATTGGGGTTAAGTAACTTGCTCAAGGTTACATGACCAGTTATTTCTGGGTGGGTGCTAAGTGTCTGAGCCCAGGATTCGATCTCCAGGTCATCCTGACACTGGAGCCGGTACTCTTACTTGCTGTGCTACCTGGCCACCCTGGCTAATTCTACTTTTTAAGGAGTTCTTTTCTTCAGTGGATTTGTGTACCTCTTTTTCCATTTGGTCAATTCTGCTTTTCAAGGTATTCTTCTCTTCGTTGGATTTTTGTGCCTTCTTTACCATTTGGCTTATTCTGTTTTTTTGAGGTTTTATTTTCTTCAGTATTTTTGTGCCTCTTTTACCAGGCTGTTGACTCTTTTTTCATTACTTTCTTGCATCACTCTCACTTCTCTTCTCAATTTTTCCTCTAAATCTTTTACTTGATTTTTAAAAACCTTTTTGGGGAGCAGAGCCAAGATGGCAGAGTAAAAGCACAAACTTGACATTGGCTCTGGCTTCAACCACTTCCAATACCTGTAAAAAAATGACTCTAAACAAATTTTAAAGCTACAGAACCCACAAAGAGACAGAGAGAAACAAATCTCTAGCTGAAGGCAGCCTGGCAGGTCAACAGGAAAGGTCTATTGCAGCACACTGGAAGCTGAGCACAATCCCCCCTGACCCATGGTCCTGGCTTGCCTGGGCCAGAGAAGACTTAAGGAGAGTGAATCACCAACTGTGGTGGTTTCCGGACTTCTAAACTCCTTAATGCCAAAGACAAATTAAAAGGTCAGTGGGGAACTCTGTTGGAAACAGGGGGATGGAAGAGTGCAGTCTAGCCTCTGCCCCTGTGGTGAGAAGTGGTGGAGGCATGGCAGCTGCAGCTGTTGCAACATGACTGCTTCCAGAGCTCCTGGCCTGCAGATCATATGGGGAACAAGCAACCATTCAGAGGGTAATCATTCTTGCCTTAACTGGCTTGGCTCTGTATTGTAGTCTTGGGTGGTGGTCCTGGGGTGTGTGACAGTGTGCCAGAGGTTGTGGGGGCTGCAGAGAGGGTGCCAAACTAATAGCTTTGGCAACTGTGAAAACTCCAGCTATTTGGGACAAAGCTCTCTCCATTCTGTAAGCAGAGTTCTACTGTGGCAAAGAGCTCAAAAGTCTAGTAACTGGCTGGCAAGATGAGCAAGCAGAGGAATTGCAATCAGACCATACAATCCTTTTTTGGGGACACAAAGGATCAAAGAATGGAACTGGAGGAGGACAATGAAGTCAGAACTCCTACATCAAAAGCTTCCAAGAAAAATATGACCTGATCACAGGCCATGGAGGTGCTCAAGAAGGATTTTGAAAATCAAGTGAGAGAGGTGGAGGAAAAACTGGGAAGAGAAGTGAGAATGATGCAAGAAAATCATGAAAAGCAAGTCAACAGCCTGCTAAAGGAGACCCAAAAAAATATTGAAGAAAATAACACCTTAAAAAGTAGACTAACTCAAACGACAAAAGAGACCCAAAAAGCCAAAGAGGAGAAGAATGCCTTAGAAAGCCAAATTTGCCAGATGGAAAAGGAATTTCAAAAACTCACTTAAGAGAATAATTCCTTCGAAATTAGATTGGAGCAATTGGAAGTTTATGACTTTATGAAAAATCAAAATACTATAAAACGGATCCAAACAAATGAAAAAATAGAAGGCAATGTGAAATATCTCATTGGAAAAACCACTGACCTGGAAAATAGATCTAGGAGAGAGAATTTAAAAATTATTGGTCTACCTGAAAGCCATGATCAAAAAAAAAAAGAGCCTAGACACTATCTTTCAAGAAGTTATCAAGCAAAATTGCCCCAATTTTCTAGAACCAGAGGGCAAAATAGAAATGGAAAGAATTCACTGATCCTCTCTTGAAAAAGATCCCCAAAAGAAAACCCTTAGGAATATTATAGCCAAATTCCAGAGTTCCCAGATCAAGGAGAAAATACTGCAAGCAGTCAGGAAGAAACAATTTGAGTATTGTGGAAACATTATTAGGATAACACAAAACCTAGCAGCTTCTACATTAAGGGATTGAAGGGCTTGGAATGTGATATTCTGGAGGTCAAAGCAACTAGAATTAATACCAAGAATCACCTACCCAGCAAAACTGAGTATAATGCTTCAGGGGAAAATATGGTCATTCAATGAAATAGAGGATTTTCAAGTATTCTTGATGAAAAAACCAGAGCTGAACAGAAGATTTGACTTTCAAATACAAGAAGCAAGAGAAGCATGAGAAGGTAAACAGGAAAAAGAAACAATAAAGAACTTATTAAAGCTGAACTATTTACATACCTGCATGGAAAAATGATAATTGTACTTCATGAGACTTTTCTCAATATGAGCATAGTTGAAGGGAATATATATGTATATATATATATATGTATGTATGTATGTATACATACATTTATATGTATGTATAGGAGGGTGTATATGTGTATAAATATATATGTGAGGGGCATCTAGGTGGCACCGGCCCTGGAGTCAGGATGACTTGAGTTCAAATCCGGCCTCAGACACTTAACACAAAAACTAGCTGTGTGACCTTGGGCAAGTAATTTAACCCCAATAGCCCTCCCCCCCAAAGCAAAATAAATAAATATGAGTGTGTGCATTTGCGTGTACATGTATATATAGACAGAGGGCACAGGAGTAGGTAAATATGAAGGGATGATATCTAAAAAATAAAATTAAGAGTTGAGAGAGGAATATATTGGGAGAAGGAGAAAAGGAGAGATTGATTAGGGTAAATTATCTCACATAAAAGAGGCAAGAGAACACTGTTACAATGGAGGGGAAAAGCAGGAAGGTGAAAGGGAATGAGTCAACCTTACTCTCACTGAATTTGGCTTAAGGAGGATATCTTACCCTACAGGAAAGTAGGTGGGGGAAGAGTATAAGAGGGAGAATGATACAAGGGAGGGCAGATTAGGGGAGAGGGTAGTTAGAAGCAAACACTTTTGAAAAGGGACAGGGTCAAAGTAGAAAATAGAATAAGGGGGGGCAGGATAGGATGGAGGGAAATACAGTTAGTCTTTCACAATATAACTACTATGGAAATGTTTTGCATAACTACAATCTATGTTGAATTGCTTGCCTTCCCAGAGGGGGTGGGTGAGGAGGGAAGAAGGGAAAGACTCTGGAACTCAAAGTTCCAAAAACAAATGTTAAAAAAATATTGTTGTTTTTTTTTTTTTTTACATGCAACTGGAAAATAAGACATACAGGCACTGGGGTATAGAGATCCATCTTGCCCTACTAGAAAGTTAGAGGAGGATATAAGAGAGAACAGATTAGGGGAAGGGGTATTCAGTAGGTTTGCTATTTTGGGGTGGGGTGTAGTGGAAAGATGGGGAGAAGAATTTGTAACTCAAAATCTTGTGGAAATGTATGTTGAAGACTAAAAATAAATGAATAATTTGAAAAAAATTTAAAAAAGAAAAAAAGATATTTAAAGAGCTTTGCAAAACTTAAAGTAGCATATAAATGACTGCTATTGCTATTATATTGAAATATAGTTATCAAATTATGTTTTTAAAATCAGATTCATGAGAACCTATGCTTTGACTAATATGGAAATATGTTTTATATGATTGCACATCTATAACGTTTATCAAATTGCTCACTGTTTTATGGAGGGGAAAAGGAGTGAAGGAGGGAGGGAAATAATCAGGAACTCAAAATTTTAAAGAAATGAATGCTAAAATTTTCTTTACATGTAATTGGAAAAAAATACTATAAAAAAACAAACCCTTTTTGAGTTCTTCCCTGACTTGGGATCAATTCATTTTTCTTTGAGGCTTTGGATGTAGGAGTTTTGATTTTGTTTTCTTCTGAGTTTGTGTTTTGATCTTCCCTGTCACCATAGTGACTTTCAGTCAGGATCTTTTTCTGCTGTTTGATTATTTTCCAGCCTATTTATTGACTACTAACTCTATACTAAAGTGGGGCTCTGCTTCCAGAATGGAGGGGACACTGTCTCGAACTTCAGGTGTTTATGTGCAGCTGTTTTCAGAGGTAATTCTGGAGACCTGTTAGGTTTTGGTTCTTCCAAGGTGGTATAATCTAGGGAGAGGTGTATTTGCTTTTCTACTGTACTGTCTTCTGGTCTGTGAGTGATTGCAAGCACTCTTTTCCACCCTGAAACTGTGACCAGGGTTCCCATTGCCTTGCAGCCTCAAGTTCTGGTGTGCCAGTGTTCCTTCTCACCCTGGAGCTGAGACCCAGGACTCCGACCCTGATCTAAGGATAGGCAATGCAACAGGATCCTTCCCCTAGTGCTAGCAAAGAGACTCCTTTAATCTCCTTCTGACTAGTCTGACCCCCTTATTGTCTGTGGGCTGAGAGCTTTGGAAACTGCCTTTACAATCACTAATTTATTCAGTCTTGAGGCCTGCTCCTAGTTTTCTGGGGACAGTCTGTTCTGGCATGGACTGCACTGGATTGTGCTTCACTCTCACCCTGGTGCAACAGACCTTTCCTGCTGATCTTCTAAATTGTCTTGGGCTGGAAAATTGTTCCATTCTGTCTTTTGGTGGTTTCTGCTACTCAAAACTTGTTTAGTCATTATTTAAAGGTATTTGGAGGGGTTTGGGAGAGAGCTCAGGTAAGTCCTTGCTTTTACTCTACCATCTTGGCTTTGCCCCTCATAGATTCTTTACAGAGGTTTTTTTTTTTTTTTTTAAAGCAATCGGGGTTAAGTAACTTGCTCAAGGCTACACAGCCAGTTATTTCTGGGTGTGGTGCTGAGTATCTGAGCCCGGATTTGATCCAGGTCATCCCGACACTGGAGCTGGTGCTCTTACTCGCTGAGCCACATGGCCGCCCCTCTTTACGGAAGTTTTATCTGACATGTTGGAGGTCTTCCTTTGACTCTCTTTTTTTTTAAATAACATTTTATTTTTCCCCAGTAAAGACAATTTTTATCAATTCATTTTAAAAAAATATTTGAGTTTCAAATTCTCTCTCTCCCTCCTGACATTATAAGCAATTTGATATAAGTTATATACATGCCCAATCATGCAAAACACATTACTGTATTAGTCGTGTTGTGAAAGAAGACACAGACCCAAAAGAAAAGAAAACATGAAAAAAATACAGAAGGTGAAAAACAGTATGCTTCTGTCTGTGTTCCAATTCCATCAGTTCTTTCTCTGGAGGTGGTTAACATTTTTCATCCTTTGGAATTGTCTTGAATTATATTGTATTGCTGAGAGTAGCTAAGTCATTCACAGTTGATCATCATACTTTCTCTTACTCTTACATGCCATGGGCACCAGTGCCATACTAAGGCACTGCTCTGATTACTGCCACCCTCCTCTCTAGCTGCCCATCTGACCATCCATCTCCTCCATCATATCCTTTATATTACTTTTTTTTCAGGGGTCATGGTTGGATACATGCTACTGCCTACTTATACCTATTGTGTAAGTGCCGTTTGGGTCATCCATAGCTTTGATGCTTTGGTAGTGGTCCAAGATTCATAACCATACAGCATTATTAAGAGAGACAGATACGAAGAGGGAGAAACAAAGATTAAATAAAGGAGGATCCCTGCCCTCCTGGAGTTTATCATCTTGTTCATTGAACTGGATTTAATTTAATAGTGGGATTTAAAACATTCATGAATAACTATAATACAAAATAAACCAAGGTAAATATTTGGGGGAAAAAAAGCATGAGCAAAGTGTAATGTGATGTCCAAAGGTAGGAGTACTTATTTGTAGGTGGGAGAATAGTGAGAGAATATACAAAAAAAAGTGACATTTGAGTTGAGTTTAAAAGAGTTCATTGGATTTCAGCTGGCAGAGAGTGGGGGAATAGTACCAAAAGATACCTGCTTCCTAGAAAGCTGAGGAATTCAACCAAAATATGTTGGCTTTATTGGGCAGAAATTTAATGAATTATTTAACTCATCTCTAATTTGAGTTACTTTCAAAATTTTATACCTTTGGAATAAACATCTATTTTTTTTATGGAATTAATTTTTTTCAAGTGACCAGAAGGGGATCAGCAGAACAGTTCATTGTGACCTGAGATTTGGGAATTAAAAGCAAGAATTAGGAGCAAGTCAGCTTTTTAGGGATCTAGGAAGTTAGGATCTTGGGCCAGAAATAAGCTACATTTTTATGATTGAGAATTGAGTAATCTCTACAGGAGATTTATCTACTGAACTGGACAAAACTTGAATCTTTCAGTATATATTCTACATAACAGAAAGAGCCTATCCAAGAGGGAGTCTCTTAATGTTTGCAGTAACATTCATTCTAGATTTTCTTGGCAGTAGTAAAATGAACACTACCCTCTTCTTGATCTGATACCTTTCTTCTCCCAATCACATTATTTCCAGGGATCAACCTAGCTGCAGGATCTGGGAGAAAAAACAGACCTACACACATATAATTCATTTTCCTTTTTTTCTCTTTCCTTCCTGCTCCAGGACTTTCTCTTCTCCAGTCACCCTCCTCCCAGTAGTGGAAGGTTAGAGGTGAACATGTTTGAAATGAAGAGGTTAGATTGCATTGGAGGAATCAGACTGAATCAGAGGCTTGGAGGATATCACAACTTTTCATACTAGTTTTGATATTTTAACTAGTGTCCTTGAGAGGATAATGAATGACCTGTACTTACATATTTTATTGACCCCCTCAAACAGCCTTAACAAGCACAGGGCTCAGCACTCTTCCCTTGGTGGGATTAATATTGTACACAGCATGAATATTTAAAATGGAAAATTATATCCTTAGATTTAGGAGAGTTACCTCTCTGTAGTTTGTACCCTTAAAAATTCTCACACCTCCTAAGTCAAGTAGGTTCTGTAATATATAGGATAACTTGCTTGAGAACATGTTGCTGTCCTAGCTAATTATCAAGGAGAGATATAAGAAAAAAGAAGTTCAATTTCTGGGATGCAGTGAATAGAGCACTGGCCCTAGAGTCAGGAGGACCTGAGTTCAAATTTGGCCTCAGACACTTAACACACACACACAAAACTAGCTGTGTCACCTTGGACAAGTCACTTAACCCCAATTGCCCTGCCTTCCTCCCTCCAAAAAAAACCAAAAGTTCAATTTCAGGATCCAGTAACCATAAGAATAAATCCCAAGACTCTTGGTAACAAAGAAGGCAGGTATTCTTCTGTATTCTTTTTGTGGTATCTCTCTAATAGTCTAGAGGGCTTTCTCTTGGACTTCTTACATATTTTGGGTACCAGTGGAGAATTCTGTATGTCTATTATGTTTCACTCTCACTGTTATCTGCTCACTCTCCTACAAGGAAGAACTTCTAAAACATTATAGCTGTCTAATGAAGGAATGAACTATCCTGGCAGATAGTAAATCATATGTTACTAGAAGTTTCTTTATTTTTTCCTTTTTGGAGGGGGGAAGGCAGGATAATGTGGGGTTTAGTGACTTGCCCAAGGTCATACAGGTAGTAAGAGGCCGAATTTGAACTCAGGTCCTACTGACTCCAGGGCCGGTGCTTTATTCACTGTGCCACCTAGCCGCCCCATACTAGAAGTTTTCAAGCAGAGACTGGATGACCACTTGTTGAGGATGGAATTTAGATTAAATAACCTCTAATCTCCCCTCTAAATCTAGGACTTCATGTTTCTGTTGCAAGTATTGTCAAGAGTACTCAGCTTCCCTTATTATTGTTGTTATGATTCAACTCCAGCAAAAGAGATTGTCTGATAAGATCAGCATGTTATTAGTCTGATTACAGATCATTTTGATGGGCTAACAAAAAAAGGAGGAAACAAAAAATCAGCTAGTCTACTTATTGATCGATTGATTGACTATTGATTTAGTCAGTTACTAGACAAATGGATAAGTATGCATACATTAGAGTGAGCTCCCTCCCTTTCAACCCCCTTCCATCCTGCAAAGAGTAATCTTCCTAAATCTACCTAGAATACAAGCTCACAAGATCACAGACTTAAAGTTTTACACCTTACACATCACTTAGTCACAGTTCCTTCAGATGTGAAAACTGAGACTCAGAGGTCACACAGAGCAGTGACAGAGCTGTGCTATGCTGTCAAACTCTTTCTCTACCTCAACTGATGAGAAACTTTCAGTGCCTCCCCACTGCCTGCAAGAGAAAACCCATGTTCCTTAGCTTAGAACTGAAGGAGTATGCTTCCCTTAAAGTTCTGAAAACATGGTAGACAACCAATGAATACTTGCTGATTCATTGAGGTACTGATCAGTATAGAAGCAACTAAGTTTGGTGCTGTATTTCATAGTATAGCTAGGGTATGAAAAACTTTGAGATACCTTTCTCTTTTGTCCTTCATTCCTTCCTCCCTCCCTCCTTTCCTTCCTTCCTTCCTTCTGTGTGGGATAAAGATTCCACAGACCCTTACCCAAATAAAACTCAGAGGTTTCTCCAGGTAGAAACAGAAGCTCTTTATTCTAAAGACAAGTCTCGTGAGAGTTGGGCATCACCTATTCCAGACAAGCCTGGTATAGGGAGGCACCTAACAAGAGTCTAACAAGCAGTTATATACCCTAACACAAACAATTCTAGGAAAAAACCCCGAAGCACCCTCCCCCTAAATCTGGACCATCAACCCATTGGTAGGATTGTATGGCCTCACAGTCTATGTAAGAACCCGGAAAGTCCCTCGTTACCCAATACAAAGCCTTATAGCTATAATTATCCATATTTAGCAGAAGGGGGCTGTCATAAAAGCCCCTTGCAGGAAAAAGGGAGGGGGAGAAGGGGCATACCCTGAAATCAGGTGATTTACAAGAAAATGAAACTTAGGTTTTGGGGAGGTCTAGGACCTAGCTCAAGTTTGGTGACTGTCTCCTTTATTTTATGAGAATACTTTCACTTATCTTCCTTCCTTCCTTCCTTCCTTCCTTCCTTCCTTCCTTCCTTCCTTCCTTCCTTCCTTCCTTCCTTCCTTCCTTCCTTCCTTCCTTCCTTCCTTCCTTCCTTCTTTCTCTTTTTTTCTTTTTTCTTTCCTTCTTTCCTCCTTGAGATATGTCTAGAAGTATGATCTCAGGTTATGGGTTATGGACATTTTAGTCACCTTCTAAGCAAATTCCAAATTACTTTCCAGAGTGGGTAGAAGAAGGCACATATTCACCAATAGTGTTTTAATGGGATTGTCTTTTCACAAAGCTTCCCTCATTTACTATCTTAGTCTTTTGCCATGTTTGACAGTTTTCTGGTTGTGAGTGAAATCTTAAAGCTGTTTTAATTTGCATGTCCCTTATTCTTAGTGATTTGGAATGATATTTTATAAAGTTGTTTATAATTGCAATTCTTTTTTTGAGGCATTTTGGGCATTTAAGGTATTTAAAAATTATTCTCATTATAGAGATGAGGAAACTAAGAATCAGGTCAATTACATGTAAGGTAAAATACTACTGGAAACTGGAACCATATATCTAAATATTTTGCTTCATATCAATAAAACTTATTTTAGATCTATTATCTCATCAGTTTACACAACTTTTTATACATTTTTCTGTATGTCTATGTAACTGCTTCCTGATATAGCTTTAGGTGGAAGCTGTGTTCTCTTGTATTTTTTTTATTGGTAAGTAACAAGACTTAGGCACAAGGAAGATGCTTAGGTAACGTAAAGGACCTAATCAGGAGGTCTCAGGAGTTCAGGAATTTAAAAAATGGAGAGTATTGCTTTCTGCATTTGTGTGTTTCCGTTTATTCCAGAGTTCAAGCTTCTAATCTATGAAGAGAGGTGGGATAGTAGGTTTTAAGTCTGACTCCCCCCAACCCAGAACACTGGTAGATCTGAAAAACATAAAACAGAACAAAACAAAAAACCTCTGAGGAAGCATTCAACAGCAAGGGTAGCTAATACAAAGCTTTCTAGGAGGGAATGTGCCTAAGATTAACCTGTGGAACCCACTGTGGAGTTCCAAATAGGGTACCTGCCCTAAGATAGGAATTCTTAACCTTCTTTGTGTCATAGACCCCTTTAGCAGTCTGGTGACCGCATTATTCTATTATTCTCAAAACAATATACAAGATACACAAGGTTATAAAGGAAATAAATTATATTAAAATAATTATTAAAATATCTTACTTTAAACACATTTGTGGACCTCATGTTAAGAATTACTATCAAAGGAGGTTGCTTCAAAGTGAGCTGATTAATTTCCTCCTTTCCCTTCCCCTTCCCCAGGAGATTATGAAAATGGGACACTAGAGAGCACTTCCTTAAAATGGCACTTGGGTGTACCTGTGAGAGTAAGGTACAGAAGACAGGGTGGAGGGAATAAAAAAGGATACATACAATCCTTTCTAAGAGTGGCTCAGAAGCCACTCAGGAGTTTTACAAGTTCAGTTTTCTTTTTACTTTGTATTTGAATTCATTTGATAATTATGTGTAAGAATGTATAACACAGCTAGATGGCACAGTGGATAGAGAGAGAGCCAGACTCAGAATAAGAAAGACTCATCTTCCTGAGTTCAAATCTGGCTTCAGACACTTACTAGCTGTGTGACCTTGGGCAAGTCACTTCACTCTGCCTCAGTTTCCTCATCATAAAATGAGCTGGAGAAGGAAATGGCAAACCACTCCAGTATCTTTGCCAAGAAAACCCCAAATAGGGTCTCAAAGAGTTGGATAGGGCAGAAACAATTAGACAGTAATAGATGTACAAGTGATTCTTTCTAGATGACATAACATTTTGAAAGCAAGTGAGGTTAGAATGTCAGTATTATAGAGTGGATAGAAAGAATACTGTAGTCTGGAAGATCTGGATTTATTTAAATTTTACCTCAAAAGCTTAATACTTGTATAACCCTGGGAAAGTAATTTATTTCATTATTAAAACATCTATAGAATCATAATTTAAACATCTGTAAGAATGTGAGGGTTGAGCTTTAAAGCTATAATCCAATGGGAATATAGGCTAGAGCCAGTTGGAGTTATGAATTATGATGCAAATTATTCTTAATAATAAGACTAGAGAGAAACTCCGGGGTGGCCCTGGAAGGAAAAAGGCTAGAAAGATGCAGGAATGAAGCAAGGCCCAGTCACACATCCATAGAAGTCCTGAAAAAGGCACTGAGACTTAGAATGGATAGTAAGATTACTTGAACTAATAGCTCAGAGATTGGGTCACCACCTGGTGGCTTGTACAGATATTGCATTCTATTTGGCTATTCCAATCATTCCTCTTAGTACCAATGCCAGAGAAGTTGTAGGAGTGTGTGTGTGTGTTTGTGTGTGTGTGTGTGAGTGTATGTGTGTGTGTGTGTGAGAGAGAGTGTATGTGTGTGCATGTGTAGATGGGAGGGTGGAGGTAAGTGAGACACATATGTACTTTATTAAAGCCCATTACACATGTAAGAATATACATTGGAGGAATTTTATTTATTCATTTCACTTCATGTAAAACAGTATCTCACAAATGTATCTATATGATCTATCTCAATCTCTGCATACTAAATGACAAATATTGAGATATTTGGAAATATATAGGCTTGCAAAGATGTCTTGTTCCACAAGACAAAGAAAAGGTTGTTCTAGCTTTAACAAAAGCAGATAGTTCAAACTGCATCCTTGGAAACCTCTGTGGGCATTGTACAAGCTTGGACTTGTCCCATAAGCCCAATTGTCATTTCACAAGACTAGCAAAGCATTAAAAATATCTATCTAAATGAGAAACAAGTTGGAGCTAAGATAAATTTCTTACTATGAATTCCTGCTTCATCAGGGTACTAATCAGTCTTTTCATATGGGTCAGAGTTCAACTCAAAAACATCGTATGCACTGAAGAGTCTCTAATAATTGCCCATAGTTATTTATTTGAACCATCATGAAGAGGTTCATAAGATTTAGAGTTGAAGGAACCTTAGAATATAGTTTTAGAACACAGAGCTGGATGAGACTTTAGAAGACAGAATGTTTGAGCTGGAAAATATCTTAAAATTTAGAATGTTAGAAGACAGGACATAGAATGTCAGACCTTAGAACATATACTGTTAGAATATGGATTGTCAGTGCTGGAAGACAACTCAGAAACTATCTAGTCCAACTCCCATCTTTTGCAGAGGCAGCATAGAAACATGTGTAGACAGATGTCAAGAACACCTGGATTCAATCCCTGTCTCATATAGGCTATCACTTAAACAAGGGAAAATCACTTAAACTTCTTATGAATGCTCTCAAACAACTAAAGATTTGGGACAGGTTTATATCTGTATTGGTAGAAGGAATTTCTTCACAAGGAATCCCTTCTACCAGTGAAATCCTAGGTCCTCACCAATGATGATGATGATGAGGAGGAAGTGAGAGAAAATTAATTTACTATTAAATTAACAACCAATTATTAATTTGAGATCCAGGCTTTTCTCCTTTATTCCCTCATTTAAAAATAAAGTAAGTATCTGTAAAAAGTCAATCTCTGAAGAACATGACTGATTGATTAGAGTGTCCTAGCCCTCAAGGAACATGGTCTTCAATCTTAGGCAGGACCCTATCCAACTGGGAGAACTTTGTTCTCTTTAGAGTGTGAATAGAATCTAGTCTAGGTGACTTCTTGGTCTTGGGGAAAAGAGCCCCTGTCCTTGTACCCCTCCAGTGGAGTTTAGGGTAACCCAATTCATGAACAAGAAAACCAATCAGAGTGGTCTAGAAGGAGTTGACTTTCCCTGTCCAGATTGGTGGCTGAGTCTCATGATCAAGCCCCATTCTCTCCAATAGGAGCTGGAGATGTTTTAGCTCATCTCCTCTTTAAATGTCCACCAGAGTTGATTTTCACTTGGCTTTCCTTTGACAAAGATATTTAAGGCTTTCAGTGTCTCCATTGGTTGTCTTTAATTACTGAGAAAAAGCACTGTCCACCAATTTATTGATTGCTGGCTTCTTTAATTAATAATTAAGAAATTAAAAATAAAATTTAATTAATTACCCAGAAACTGTTTCAGGGTTTTTCATTCATCACAGAGGAGAAGGAAGATGAGGATAATGATCACACATTACCAGTCAGAGAAAAGAAAAAGACCTTGGTTAAGAGGCTACAGTGAAAAGACCACTGACCTCAGAAAACCTTGATTTGAGTTTTGTTTCTGTTCCTTGGGCACTGGCTTTGTCTCCTCTGGTCCTCAGTACAAGTAAGGAGTTCAACTAAATGTTCTCTTAGATTCCTTCCCCAGTTCTGATTTTTTATGTTTGAAAGTGTCACTTTCTCTTCAACAAAAGCTTTTCTTTTCCAGAAAAACAACATCATCATAACATTTTCTTTAGAGACCTTGCCAGTTCTGTGACCTTAAGGTTACAAGAGGATATATGATGTGTGGCAAGAGGGTGAGGATATTTCTGTGAAAGTTGGAGCAGAATCAGAATCCAAATGTGCTGTGGTTGAAAGAACACTATATTTGGGGTTGGATGACCTGGGTTCAAATCCTGGCTTTGCTCCTTAACTAGCTGTGTGAATTTGGGTCAGTCTAGGCTTCATTTCCCTTACCTGTAGAACAAAAGGGGTGAACTAAGGGGTTCCTACTTTCTAAAATGAAGGGGTTGGTGTTCTGGCCTTTAATTCTCTGACCAGAAGTCAAGTAGTTGACTCTAGGCCCCAGGATCTCCTGAATTGCTTTCTCTTCTGTTTCAGTAACATTGGTGACTATCAAAGGAAGTGGGCTGTGGCTCTTGGGCCCAGTTGGCCTGAAGTCAAAGCATCCTGTCATTATATTGAGCTTATGTTACTGAAGACACAGCAAAACATTTTTAGTAAAGGCAAGAATGGGTTGCTATTTTCACCAGTGCAAGGATAACCCACATTGATGGAATCACAATCTAGTAAATACAAATTTAATGTTTATTAATGGACTTGTTTTGTTTTCAAATATACTCTTTTTTTTAAAGCAATTGGGGTTAAGTAACTTGCTCAAGGTTACACGGCCAGTTTGTGTGTGTGTGTGTGTGTGGGTGGGTGTTAAGTATCTGAGGCCAGAATCGATCCCGGGTCCTCCAGACTCTGGGGCCGGCGCTCTTACTCAAATACACTCTTTATCCTAATCTGGACCAAGACAAGGAGAGGAAAGGTGGTTCTTACCTTCCCTACTCCTCAATTTCTATGACAGTTTGTCTTTTCCCATACAGGATTTCTTGTGCCTTAGACTCTTAACCTAGAAACTGAGCAGCAAATATCCTAGGCTCATCTGTCTCAGAATCGAGCGCTGAACCATTTAAGCTTGTGGTGATTCTATGCCTGCTATTTTGCTCCATCTCCAGGGTAAACTTTCCTCACTCATCACTAAGAAGAACCCTATTTCCCTAGTAACCTCCCCACCCCTTTCATTTTTCTCTTTGCTATCTGTGGGAATTGCATGGAACGAGTGTCAGAATCTGCTGATTAGTAGTTTCATCCCAGATAAAGCCCATCTCAGTTAAGAGACTAATTAATTATTTTTTGACCAAAGGTTGTCCTTTCTCACTGACTTGTGCAGTCTTCTGGGGATAAAGGTTAGAAAGTTGCACTCCAATTCACCTCTAATATATATGTAGCACTTACGTGCTCCATAAACAATATGTTCCTTCCTTTCTGAAAACTCCACGAGTCAGTGGGGAGCTGGTGAAATCAGCTCCTCTTGGTAGCTGTCAGCCTCCCTTGGTTACAGAAGTTCAGCATATGGCAGTCACTGAACAACCACTAAAATAAATAGGAATATGCATTGTTTGGAAAACTCTTAAAGCTCAGAGGTTTCAATAACAATAACTGCCATGGTCATTGGAGCCTGGTCATGAGTAACTGAAATGTGATTCTTTTGTTAGGGATACTGCCTAGACATTCTTCTCCCTCACCCACCTACCCTACCCTCTCTCCAGAGAGGTGTTTCATTCTTCAGTGATCCCTGAGCCTACAAAGATGTTGAAAGGAGTTTACTTTTTAGGGGGTGGGTATACTTTTATTGGCTTAGGACCCTCCCTGGTAACTGGGGACAAACTCTACCAAATTGCCTGACAAATTAGTATCCTTCATTTAGGAGTCAGGACTGGAAATAATAGTAATAGTAATAATGACAATAGTGATTATAACTTTTATGTAGTGATTTAAAGTTGACAAAGCCCTTTGAGTATGTTAACTCATTTGATCCTCATAGCAACCCTGTGAGGCAGGTGCTATTATTATCCCCATTTTGACAGATGAGGAAACTGAGGCACAGAGAGATGAGGTGGCTTTCTCAGGGTATGCTTCTAGTAAGTGACTAAGGGAGGATTCAAACTCAGATCTCCATGACTCCAAATTCTGCACTCTATCCATCGTGCACTTAGTTGCCCTAGAACCTAGAGTGTTTGAGATAGAAAGGATCACAGAATTTAAAATGTTAGAACACAGGATATTGAATGCTCCAAGTGGAAGGGAACTTTGACTGCACACCCAATTCATTAATCTGTTCCTTCTCTTTTTAATTGATGTAAATGTTTAGAGATATAAAATTTCCTCTAAGTATTGCTTTGGCTGTATCCCACACATTTTGGTATAGTGTTCTCATTGTTGTCACTGTTTTTAATGAAATTATTGATTGCTTCTATTATTAGTTCTTTGACCCACTCATTCTTTAGGATTAGATTATTTAGTTTCCAATTATTTTTTAATCTATGCTTCCAATGCTTTTTATTGAATATTTGCATTTAATATTTTTACTTTTCTGCATTTGGTTGTGAGGTTTTGATGCTGTCATACATGGTCAATTTTTGTGAAGGTGCCATAAATAGCCAAGAAAAAGGTATACTGTGTTCTATTCCCATTTAGTTTTCTCCAGAAGACTATCAGATCTAACTTTTCTAAGATTCTATACATTTCTTTACTTTCTTTCTCATTTATTTTATCATTAGAGTTATTTAGCTCTGAGAGGGGAAAGTTGAGGTCCCCCACTAGAATAGTTTTACTATTGCTTCCAATAATTCACTTAACTTTTCCTTTAAGTATCTGGATACTATGCCATTTGGTGCATATATGTTTAGTATGGATATTACTTCATTGTCTATGATACCTCTTAGCAAGATGTAGTTTCCCAGCTTATCCCTTTTAATTTAGGCTGGTTTTGCTTTTTGTTTGTCTGAGAACATAATTATTACCCCTTGCCTCTTTTACCTCAGGTGAAGTAAAATAGATTTTGCTCCAGCCTCTTATTTTAACTCTATGTGAGTGTCTCTGTTTCAAGTGTCAAGTTTCAATCCAACAACGTATTGTTGGATTCTGGTTTCTAATCCATTCTATTATCTGCTTCTTTTTTATGGGTGAGTTCACTCCATTCACATTCAAACTTTTGGTTACTAATTGTGCATTTCCCTCCATCCTGTTTTCTTCTGTTTATCATTCTCTCTCTCTCTCTCTCTCTCTCTCTCTCTCTCTCTCTCTCTCTCT
>NW_027187316.1:4790126-4804975 GCF_028583685.1 Petaurus breviceps papuanus
TCTCTCTCTCTCTCTCTCTCTCTCTCTCTCTCTCTCTCTCTCTCTCTTTCTCTCTCTTTCTTTATCCTGTTCCTTCTCCAAAGTCTGTTTTGCTTCTGACCACTACTTTCTTTTACCTGCCTTCTTTTTTATTTTCATCACCCCCATCCTTCTCTTATCCCCTTCCCCTTAGGAGGGACCTTTGAACATAGAATGTTATAACAGTAGACATAGAATGACCAAATAGGAAGGTACCTTCAAACAAAGAATGTTAGGACACAATAAATAGAATGTTTGAGTTGCAAGGGAGCTAGGAGAAATCTAGTTCAACTCCCTTCTGTCATGGTGCTGCAAATAAGCAGCTAGGTGTCCTAACTTCAAGTCATATAATTTCTCTAAGCTTTTTATAAAGTTAAAGATTGTATTAGATTATCTCTGAAGTCTATTATAGCTTGAAGACACTATGAAGCTAAAATCCTACGAGTTCTATGAGGTTAGCGTATGCTTCAAAACAAAATAAATGCATAATGAAAGTAGTAATAACTCTATGAACTTTTGAATACTCCCTCCACTGATGCAGATAGCAACCTATTCATAACTTCTCATTCTGGGCAATTTTGGTCCATGTCTTTCTGTAAATCCTTTATTAAAATGGAAGAGTCAAACTGGAGAATCCATGATGAACTTACCAATGGGAGAATGGGCCCTAGAGAGAGGTGTTCCATGTTGAGAAGGCCACAGGGACAGTTGGATGTTCCATAGTGAGGAAGCCCCAGATGTTAATGGAAGTTCCAGAATGAAATAGTATGATTTGAAAGTTTTGGAGTCAGAAACAGGGCTGGAACAAGGGCAGCTATCTACTCACTATATCATGCTGCCTCTTATCCCAGCACTTACTACAATCTAATTTATGTCATAGTGTTTTATGTATAGATCTTAAACTCTCTAGTTGGTTTATTCTTATCACTCATACTATACTGTAAACTCCTTGAGGGCAAGTGACATGTCATATCTATTAAGAGGATTCTTATTCAGGTTAATTGGACTAAGTGACCTTGGAGGTGCTGCATAAGGCCTTTCCTGATTTCCATAATTATCACTACTTCCTGCCTCTTAAAATGAATTTGTGTTACTCTGTATTTTACTAGCTTTTGTTCTTATTCTTTCTTGAATGCAAATTCTTTTAGGATAGGAACTGTTCTTTTGCACATCCTAGTCCTTCATGACTAGGGCATATTGGCTCTTTAGCTTTCTGCCTCTTGGAACCCCTAGCTTCCTTCAATGTAAAGGTCAGGTGTCCCTTCCAGTGGGAGGCCTTTCCTAGAATCCCGTCCTCTCTGTCTCTCTCCAATGATTAGCACTCTCAACATCTTAAAATTACTTTCATACTGCTTGTTATATAGTTTGTACTTATTTGCTTGTGTACATTTTGGTTTTCTCCTTGAAAACTCCTTGAGGGCAGTCACTGTTACATTTTGGTTCTTTGTATTTCCAGTGCCTGGAAGAGTGAAGGCAAATTGCAGGGCTAAATGAACATTGATTGGATTAAATCTAAACCAGCTCCGTCATCTTACATTGCAGAAAACTCAGGTACAGAGTGGGGAAATGACCTGATCTGCCCAAGGTCATAGAGGCAATAAGTAACAATTATGTTTGGAGTCCAGGTTTCTGCATCCAAATCCAATGCTTTTCACACTGTGCTAGGCTGTTTTTTTTAAGAAAGTAAAGTGAGTTTTGGTGAATTATCATTGTTTCATGCTACCATAAGAATCAAAACTTCTGCCTAAAACCCAATTAAAAAGTCATTTTAGCAAATGACATTGAATCAGAACTTATGAATTAATTGACTCTAAGTAAATTGTAGTCTGTTCTTTGCTGATTCCTATGTATGTAGCAACAAGGCAGCTAAGTGTTGAAGTGCTGAGTCTGCTTTTTTTTTTTTGAAGGGGAGAAGGCAGGGCAATTGGGGTTAAATGACTTGCCCAAGGTCACACAGCTAGTAAGTGTTAAGTGTTTGAGGCTGAATTTGAACTCAGGTCCTTCTGACTCCCGGGTCGGTGTTCTGTTCACTGCGCCACCTAGCTGCCCCATAGAGTGCTGGGTCTGGAGTCATGAAAACTCATCAGTTAAAATCTGGCTTCAGAAACTTACTAGCTGTGGGACCCTGGGCAAGTCACCCCTGTTTGCCTCAGTTTCTTCATCTGTAAAATGAGCTGAAGAAGGAAATGACAAATCACTCCAGTATCTGTGCCAAGAAAACCTCAACTGGGATCACGGAGAGTAGAACACAACTGAAATCACTAAACAACAATGACAACAATGTAAATGGCATGGCCCACTTGCCCTTGCATTCCTGCACTTCATAAAGGGTGTAGCTAGGTATTAGAGACTAAACTCATAAAATCTTGATTGCAGGCCCCTTCTCACTGAGATTACAGAATGAGTTGCCTGGCCCAGAGTAAAGTTCCTAGGAGGTGATTGGTTCTGACGGGCACAGCTAGCAATAGCTAAAAATAGCCCTAGTATAAAACCCAGTGTGCCATAGCACTCAGAGGACACTCATTTCCAAGAAGTGAAACAGACAGACAGCAAGGTCTGCCAGGGTTTCTGCCAACACGTTATCAGGCATGTGCTCACTTGCCTGCCCATGATATCAACTGTCAAAAAACAAAGTAGGTTAGAAACATAGAATTTTTAGGTAGTTAAGAGCCACAGGTCTTCTTTCTACATCCCTTGCATTCAATTCCACAAGCATCTACTCTTTTCCCGGCACTGTGCTAGGTGCTAGGGATACAAGACAAAACTAAAGTCGTCCCTCCTCTCAAGGTTCTTCCATTCTACTGAAGGGGTGGGTAGGAAGTGACATGAACAAGCATAAATAAATACTAAATATTTTTGTAATGCAAATTGGAGGGTGATTGTTGAGATTGTCATGGAGTAGATATAAAGTCCTGTGTATTCGCAAGTGAAGAAACAAATTTTGGTACCTCAGATGACCTACCCAATGTCATACAGCAAATGACCAGAAGAACTAAGTAGGACTAAAACCCAGGCCCTCAGACTCCTTTTTCAGGGCCCTTGCCAAACACCATGCTGCTTTTCTTACCGATGGAAAAGAAATGCAGATATATACTTGCTTACCTTTTGTATTGGTAAACTGAGGTTGGCTCTTGGGAATCATAAAATTTATTTTAGTAACATCACTTTTTAAGATCTACAAAGTACTTTCTTCACAATAACCCTGTGAGATAGGCATTATTAACCCCTTTTTACAGATGGGAAAACAGGTCCAGAGAGAGGAAAAATGCCTTGCCCAACACCATACTAGCAGGCTTTAGAGGCAGGATTTGAACCTGCGTTGCTTTTAACATCAGGTCCAATGACTTTTCAACTTCACCACACTGCCTCAAGCTTATATTGGTAGATTTGGAGATGTCACAGCCAATACTATTTCTATAAGGATTTTGTTATCTGGCTGCTAATTAGTGACTTTATTAACTCTTCATGCCAATTGAATTCCATTCAAGAGCCATTTATTTAGCACCTGCTGTGCTAGGATCTGTGAATAAAAAGAGAAAAATGAAACAGGGTAACATGGTCACATATAAATGAATAAGAAATACAGAAAAAACAATTTCTGACAGAAGGGCGCAGGTCTAATATGAAGAATACTTTGTCAGCAAGAGAATGTGTACTCTTCGGAGATCCTGTTTCTCTTTGATACATCAATATCATTCCTTCAGGGGCTGAATGATACCTTGTGCTCTAATCATTTCTAGCTACATTTAGGTTACATCTGGTATAAACTGGCACCAAACACTGGTATAGATGCCCCCTATTTCTGTGCTTTTGCATCTTTGAGGGTCCTATCCAACCCTTTGGGTAAAACCTTTACTATCTCTTAATTTCCCTCCCATAAATTCTATCGTCTAGTGACTCATTTGCCCAAGTTTCTGAGCCCAGATTCTTGCCACCCTGCCCTTCTCAACCCTTAAACTTGGGGGCAGCAGTGCCAGGCAGGTGTCTGGAGAAGAAATTTTAAAGATACACTTTTTTTTAAAAAAAATCAGAGCTTGAGGCATCTCATGTAGATCATTGGATAAGTGGCCCCCTAGGGATAGGACCAGACTTCTTCCAAAAACTTGAATTCATTTTGATGAATTTAGTCTTCTTCTGTCCTTCACATGACAGACTTCTTTCTAGCAGGGAAGATAGATGTTAATTTCATTGTTAGTCATGTATATGATCATACGTTCAATAAATTTTATTGAATATTTTATTTTTTACATTGCCTGAATTTCTTTCCCCTTCCCAGAGGACTATGTTATATAACTAGTTGTAATTCATTTTTAACCTATGTTTTTGTGGTTCTTTATTAAATGTAATTTTATGACATTCTGGTCTGAAAAGGGTACATTTCATATTTCTTCTTCTCTGCATTTGGTTGTGAGGATTTTATGCCCTCATACATGGTCAATTTTTGTGAAGGTTCCATACGTGGTTGAGAGAAAGCGATACTGTATTCTGTTCCCATTTAGTTTTCTCCAAAAGTCTAACTCAATCTAACTTTCCTAAGATTCTATTAATTTCTTTAGCTTCTTTCTTATTTATTTATGATAAGATTTATCTAGCTTTGAGAGAAGAAAGTTGAGGTCCCCTACTAGGATAATTTTACTGTTTATTTCCTCCCATAATTCATTTAACTTTTCCTTTAAGAATCTGGATACTATGCCATTTGGTGCATATATGTTTAGTATTGATATTCCTTCATTGTCTACGATGCCTTTTAGTAAGATATGGTTTCTATGCTTATCCCTTTTAATTTGGTCTGTTGTGTGTGTGTGTGTGTGTGTGTGTGTGTTTTCTTTGTTTGAGATCATGAGTGCTACCCCTGCCTTTTTAACTTCAGGTAAATTATAATAGGTTCTCTTCCAGCCCCTTATATTAACTCTGTATGTGTCCCTCTGTTTAAAGTGTGTTTCTTCTAAACAACATATTGTTGGATTCTGATTTCCAATCCATTCTTCTATCTACCTCCTTTTTTTATGTGTGAGTTCACCCCTTTCACATTCACAATTTTGATTTCTAACTGTGCATTTCCTTCCATTCTATTTTCTTCAGTATTTTTATGTCTCTTTTACTAATTAATTAATGTTAATTGCCTTTTCATATTATTCTTGCATCTCTCTCATTACTTTGCCTAATTTTTCCTTTACTATTCTTATTTGATTTTGAAAATAATTTTTTAACTCTTCTAGGAATTCTTGTTGGGCTTGTATAAAATTCACATTTTTCTTTGAGTCTTTACTTGTAGGTGTTTTGACTTCTTGGTCTTCTGAGTTTATGTCTTGATCCTCCCTTTTATGATCATGTTCTTTTTGTTGTTGTTTGCTCATTTTCTACCTTATTTCTTGATTTTTGTGGGAGAGACACTTCCCCAAGTTTCAGGCTTTTTTCCACTACTGTTTTCAGAGCTAGTTCTGGTGATTTGGAAGTTTTTTGGTGTTTCCAAGATGGTGTGATCTATGGAGAGGTGTGGTCACTGTTTTCCTGTTTTGTACTCTGGTCCTTTCCCAGGGCCCCTGGTTTCTTGGGATTGCAGCTGATACTATTCCTCAGAGTCTCTTATTTCTTATGACCAAAAGCAATACTGCTCCTCAGGGCTCTCACTTCCTCTTGATCATAAGTGTTCCTCTCTGCCCTTGAACTATGACCCAGTAGTGGATAGAGGCAAAAGTATCTAGCCCTGTATTCTGTGCTAGCACAGGGTCCTCTATAATCTCTTTCTGACCAATTGCCACAGCCCCTTACCATCTCTGACTTGAGAGCTTCTGAAGATGCTAATGCTTCTGTACCTACCACCTGGTCCCACTGCTGGTCTTTCATCTACTTGGACTTCAAGCCAGACTCTACTCCCTTGTCACTGATCTCTCTTTTTTACTTCCTAACTTGTCTTGAGCTGGAAGAATATCTTGTTCTGACCTTTTGTTGGCTCTGTCACTCCAGAATTTGATTTGAGGCATTGTTTTAAAGTTATTTGGAGGGGAATGTTGGGAAAGCTTAGCTGAGTGCTTTCTCTACTCTGTCTCCAGAAGTCCTGGTTATATTATATAGCAAAAAAAAAAATTTTTTGAAGAGAGGAAGAAGACAAAAAAATTAGCAAAACAAATTAATACTTTTATCTATGAACCTCTCAGCTTTGAAAAAAAGGTAGGGAAGATTTTTTCATATCTCTTGGGATCAAGCTTGTTCTTTGTAATTTTTTGACATTCATTTTAGATCATTTTGTTGTGTTCTTTCCATTATATGGTAGTCTTTGTGTATATTGTTTTCTTAGCTCTATTTGTTTTACTTTGCATCCATTCTTTTCATGTTTTTCTACATTCATAATATTCATTGTTTCTTACAGCACAGTAAGATTCCATTACATTCATGTACCACACTTTGTTTAGCCTTTCTCTAATCATGAAACATCTACTTTGTTTCCAGTTCTTCATTATAACAAAAAAAAGGCTGCTATAAATATTTTGGTGTATACGTGAACTTTCTTCTTATCAATTACTTTTTTTTTTGTGGTATCTACACCAAGCAGCAGAATCTCTGGATCAAAAGGTGTGGACATTTTAGCCACTTTATTAATATTCTAGTTGTTGCTTTTGGTCAGCCATTTCATCATGTCTGACTCTTCATGACCTTTTTGGGGTTTTCCTGGCAAAGATGCTAGAGTGGTTTGCCATTTCCTTCTCTAGCTTGTTTTACAGATGAGGAACTGAGGCAAACAGGGTTAAGTAACTTGCCTAGGGTCACATAGTTCAAGTGACTGAGGCTAGATTTGAACTCACAAAGAGGAATCTTTCTGATTCTAAACCCAGAAGTCTATCCACTGTCCTTTACTTCCCTTCTTATCCCAGGAGTGGTTTCAGTATTGTCAGGTGATTTTTTTTTAGCCTTTTCTGCACTGTATCTACCTATCTTCAGGATTCCTACATATCCTTTAGGGCCTGAACGGTATACTGCCACTGCCTTCTTGAAGCTTTCCCTTATTAATTGACTTTAAAATGGTCATTCCCTTCCCAAAATACTCATAGCATTTTGATTGTGTCTATTTTATACCCTGATCAGTTTGAATTATAGTTATTTGTGTTATTCTCCTTTATATTCTGTGATGGTAGGGTCTGTGTTGCCTCAAAGCTTACCATGGTACTTTCCACTCAGTGCATTGGTTTGCTGAATCAATCAAGTGTGTATTGATTGCCTGCTATATACCCAGCTCTGTGCAAGGAATGATGAGGAGAAATTGAAGAACACTTATTTTCCTTCAAAGTGCAAATCAGGTACCATTTCCTACATGGTACCTTACTGGATTTCTCCCCGTTCTCCAACTGCTAACGTTGTCTTTCTGTCTTTTGCTTTTTAGAGGGGGAAAGCAGGGCAATTGGGGTTGTGACTTTTCAAGGTCAGGCGGCTAGTAAGTGTTAAGTGTGTGAGGACGGATTTGAACTCAGATTCTCCTGACTCCAGGGCCAGTGCTCTATTCACTGCACCACTTAGCTGCCCCAAACGTTTTCTTTCTTGAAATTGTTCTAGGTTTACTTATTTGTACATTGCATTTTCCCAATACAATGTAAGGTCCTTGAGGGCAAGAACTGTTTTAATTTTGTCTTTGTAATCTTAGTACTTAGGACAGTTCTGTCTTCTAGTAAGTACTTGGGAAATATTTATTTAATTGAATTAGGCAATTAGGTTGTACCATAAGCAGATCCTGTTTGAATTCTGCCTTAGTCACTCACTAGCTTTGTAACCCTGGGCAAGTCACTTGACCTCTCTCAGCCTCAGTAAAACGAGTATAATAGCATCTACCTCTTAGGGTTGAAATGAAGAACAAATTAGATACGATTTGTAAGCATGTTTTGCAAATTTTAAAGTGCTATCTATTATTGAGTTGGGGCAAAATGAACTGATACTGCCTGAAACGAAATATTGTTTTTCCAAGAAATCCTCAGGATCCCTCAGAGGCTCTACTATATTTCCTTCAGCGTTCTGGAAGTGGTGGGGGTTGGAAGAGAATGTTTTCTTTCTCTCTCTTGTTTTTTTTTTTTTAATTTTCTGAAAACCAATAGCGCTGTTGAAAAACCAGTGCATCTATTATCAGTTCTTTCATTTCCAAAGCTTAAAGAGCAGCAGATTGGTTTTGCACCTGTGTGATTGACTCTTAGCAATTACTGGCCTCATTATCCCAGAATGTAGAGCTTACTTTGGTCCCAAATCAAGTAACATTCTTTTCAGCTTCTCATTTCCTTAAGTTCAGCTTGAACTTCTTTATTTTCCCTTCTTAAAATTTTCAGTTAGAAAATCCAATTTAGTCAAACAACCACTGGTAGCAAATAGGACATTTCTTGAGCGTTTGCAGCTGCATCCACACACCCTGTAGCAGAGCCCTCCCCTGAACTGTTTTGAGGGTAACTTTTGGTCACGAGGATGAACATAGGCCCAATTCGCAAAGACTCAAATGGCAGTGTGGAGAGACTGCCCAGCTGAGCTGAAAGTAAAGGGCTGAAGGATTTTAAAATTGTTCCTTTGTTGAGAATGTAGATACAACAGAAATGTGGTCAAGACCTCTCACTGAGTCTGTATTAACACACTAATGGGAGGGAAAAATCAACAGAAGAGGAAGCAATTTCTTCATCTGCCCAGATGTTTTGACTAAATTATGCCCACAAATTATTGGACTGATTTTTTAAAAGAAGGAACTGGCCAGATGTTTTGACAAAATGTCAAAGTGAAATCATCGATACCCATGAGGAAAGCAATTTGTCTCTTTTGACTGATTTGACCAAGTGGGAAAATCATTCAACCAAATGTGCATCATAGACACGGCCTAAATGTTTTGTTTATCCTAAGAAAGGACCTAATTTAAAATAGCAATACGACTAGCTAGAATGTATTTGGGCAACTAGGTGGTGCAGTGGATACTGTGCTAGGTCTGAAGTCAGGAAGATTCATCTTTCTAAGTTCAAATCTGGCCTCAGATTGTAGCTGTGTGACCCTGGGCAAGTCATCTAACTTTGTCTCAGTTTCCCTATCTGTAAAATTAGGTGGAGAAGGAAGTGGAAAACCACTCCAGTATCTCTTCCAAGAAAACCCTAAAGGGGGTTACAGAGAGTCAGACACAACCAAAACAACTGAACAACAGAAAGCATGTATATAATAGTACTTGAAAGTTTGCATGTATGTATAAGTATAAATGTCATCTTATTTTATATATGCGTATATATATATATATATATATATATATATATATATATATATACTACCTTATTTGATCCTCAATGACAGTGTTGTGAGATACTGTTATTATCTCCATTTCATTGAGGAGGAAACTGAATCCGAGAAAAGTTAAATGTCCAAGGTCACACAGCTATTAAATGTCTAAAGCAGAATTTGAACTCAGGTCTTCCTAAATACGACTACAGTATTCTTATCTGTTGCACCAATTAACTGAGAGGCAAGGATGTTAATAAGAACATAAGAGTTCAAGTTTGTTATAGATGTTTATCCATATTTGCTTATATTTATATTTTAACATAACTAAGGTATGTTATGAATAAAACTCAGTGAAAACACTCCACCTGCAAATTGACATTTAGTTTTGAAAATCTGGGCAAAAGCCAATGCGAGGGTCCTCAAAAATTCAGCAAAGCAATATGTGATACTATATATCATGTGTTCAACTGTAAGAGGAGGTCTTTTCTCCACAGCAAATGGCAATCTCCATAATATACAGTTTTATATGGCAGCTTGAAAATAAGAGAAATTAAGTGACTTGCCTAGGTTCACACAGCTAATACCTATGAGAGGTGGCATTGAAACCTAGTTCTTCCTGATTCCAGAATCAGCACGCTATCTACTATGCTACCCTGCAGAAAACTGGAAACTTTCCAGATTCTAGTCAGTTCATTAAACATTCATTATATCTCCTCTATGCAGGACACTACTTAAGGCAATTACATTGGGGGTGAGGGGGATACAAAATTTAAATAAGACATTGTTTGTGACCTCATAAAACTTAAGGCAGCTAAGTAAGTTTATCAAAACCGAGTTTAAATCCTGTCTAAGATACTTCAGAGCTGTGAGATCATGGACAAGTCACTTAACTTATTACGACCAAATTTTCTCATCTGTGAGATGAAAATATAATAGCACCTACCTACTTCACATGGTTGTTATAATAATCAGATGTGACAATATGTGTAAAGTACTTTGCAAACCTTAAACCACTAATAAATGTCAAGTATTGTTTATTATTGTGTTATTATTGTGACACAAGTGGGATAAGACACAATTAAGAGCCAGTCTACAGCTGAGTGCTATAGTTGGAATTAGGAGAGACCTAGCTTCAAATTTCACCTCTGATTCTTCTAGCTTGGTGTCCATAGGCAAATCACTTACGTCCTCTGGAATTCAATTTCTTCATCTAGGGAAAAGGACCCATATGTACAAAAATATTTATAGTGGCTCTTTTTGTGGTTGCAAAGAATTGGAAATTAAGGGGATGCCCATCAATTGGGGAATGGCTAAACAAGTTGTGGTATATGAATGTAATGGAATATTATTGTGCTATAAGAAATGAGGAGCAGACAGACTTCAGAAAAACCTGGAGGAACTTACATAAATTGATACTGAGTGAGGGGAACAAAACTGGGAGAACACTGTACACAATTACAGATGCATCGTATCTGTGACAACTAACTGGATAGACTAGGCTCCTCTCAGCAATACAAGATTATAAAACAACTCCAAAAGACTCATAATGGAAAGGGCTATCCACATCCAGAGAAAGAACTACAGTCTGAATGCAGATTGAAGCAAACTAGTTACCCTCTCTTTTTTGTTGTTTTATTCCTTCTTTCTCATTCATTCCATTGGTTATAATTCTTCTTTACTACTTGACTAATGTTTAATGTGAAGGTATTTATAGAACCTATATCAGATTGCATGCCGACATGGGGGGAGAGGAGGGAGGTAAGGGAGGGGAAGAAAATTTGGAACTCAAAGGATTGTGGAACTGAACGTTGTAAACTAAAAGCAAATTAATTAATTAGAAATTTTTTTCACCTGGAAAATAATACCAAGAATATCAACTTTACAGGGTTGTTATGAGACTTAAATGTGATAATATATGTAGATTGACCTACCAGTTTATTATTAAGATAATACAGAATAATGCATATGTGTATTAGAGAGGTTGAAAACAAAATGATTTTAGTAAAGAAAGTGGTCCTTCTTGACAGAGCATTGGAGAAGAAGATAGGATTTGAGTTGGGCTTTTAAAGAGAGATAGGAATTTAAGAGGTAAAGAGAGAAAGGCATGATAGTCCAATGAAAAGACCACTGAAATTGGGATTAGAGGAAATAGGTTAAAATACTGGCTCTACTATTTATTACCTCTGACTTTCAGTAAAGTGGGTCACCTCTCTGAACCTAAGTTTCCTCAATTGTAAAATGAACAAGATAGACTAGATGGTTTCTAAAGGTTTTATCTCATCCCACATTCTGTTTCTATTACATTGCATGCATATTAAAGAGTTAGTCGGTCAGTCAAGCATTTATTAAGCACCTATTATGTTCTGGGTACTGTGCAAAGTGCTGACTGTCCAAGAAAAAAAGGCAAAAAAAAAAAAAAAACCCAAACTATCCCTGGTCTTAAGGAACTCACAGTTTAATAGGGGATGTATTATGTCAACAACTATGTATAAACAAATGATTATACAGAATAAATTTGAGATAATCAATAAAGGGAAGATATATTAATCAGGATTGGGAAAAGTCTTTTTGAAAAGATAGCATTTTATCTAAGACTTGAAGGAAGCCTGGGAAACCAAGAGTCGGAGATGAGGAGGGAGAGAAATCCAGGGGAAATCCTGGGGAACAGTCAGAAAAAATGCTAAGTTTTACCAGATGAAGTCACTTTTTAAGTGTCACTGGATCAACATGGGAGGTGTTTGGGGGAGTAGGGACGGGGTGGAAGTAAGTTGTAAGAAGATTGGAAAGGTATATGGGTGCCAGATTAACAAAGACTTTTATATTTGATCCTGAAGGTAACAGGGACTACTGGAGTTTATCAAGTGACTTGGTCAGACCTGAACTTTAAGAAGATCAGAGTAGAGAAAGGATTGTAGTCAGAAGAGACTTGAATCAGGTAGACCCAACAACAGGTCATTGCAGTATTCTAGGCATGAGGTGATGATGGCTAGTAGTGGTGGAGGAGACAAGGGGCCATATACTAGAAATGTTATGATGGCAGAATCAACAGAACTTGACAACACATTGGACATGGGGGAGGTATGAGAGTGAGGAGTAAATGAAAATCACTAGCTCTAGAGAGGTATGGGATCTACTGAGAACATCAAGTCCAGGTTGTTAGGTGCATATACAAGTAGAACACAGACATGAGGTAAAACCCATTGAGAGGTTTGAATATCACACAAATAAGTTTTGATTTTACTTGTTAGGTTGTTAGTAGCCACTGGAAACTTTTGATCAGAAGAAGTAATATTTTTCATTTATGTGCATTATAAAATAGCCTTGATCTAAAAGCAAAAGACCAAAAGCAATTCAACAACTGTATACTAAAATCTGCTATGTGCCTTCATTCAACACTTTTCCTTTGTCTGAAAACCATTCTTAGTGTGGGGTTCTATAATAATTCCCAGAATTCCCTTCTTTTTATCTTTTGCTTCTTCTCCAACCCCATCAACCTGGTTTTGAGAGAGAGACAGACAGACAGAGAAATTGTATACAATTCATGTGAAAACTCAAGGCTTGAAAAATACCCTGCAATTCAATTAAATGATGTTTTGGGAGGACTTAACCAAATGAAGGCTTCTGAACATTTCTCCCTTCATCACCTATCATACATGCTTGGAGACCAGTGGTTGTTTCTATTAATCATGTGAGATGGCTCAGTACTCTCAGAAAAAGGTATTCCCAGGAGACACTCATTTTGGCTTTGGTGAAGCAGTCCTTAATAAGCCATTGTTCCAGACTCTCATGCTCTATGCAAAGCAAGGGATGGCCAGAGTCCAATCTCTTATCTTCCCATAGGAGAGTGGAAAAGGGAATTCAGGATAAAGGCTTTTAAGGAAATGCCCTTTAGACAGCAAGCTCTTTTGTTCCCTTCTCCTGCTCCTGACCATAGTAACCTACTCCTGCCCCCCCATCGCAATTCTTATTTGTTTTTGAAGATTAGATTGCAGATAATTTGCAGTGACAACTGTCAACTGAACTGAATCCATTTTCTGTGGCCAGCTGTCTTTGTCAAGAGTAGAAGCTAATGGACTCAATCACATCTTAAAAAAAAAAAAAAGATTGTGGCTTTTGTTTTGGAACTAGTTATTTTCCCTTGAACCTCACTATCTTTCTCATTGAAACCTGTCTTATGACAAAAATAGAGCCACTTGACATATGAACTATATGACAGGTTTGCCACACTTGAGACCTATCCTCCCCCACCTCTCCATTAAAAGAAAGGAGGTGTATCTCATGATCATTTCTCTCAGACTAAGAATATTGATTACAATTCATCCAAATTCAATAGCCTTTTAGTATTGTGGACATTATTGTAGTCATTTTATATTGTTCTTATCTATCCACTGCCCTCCTTACTCTGTATTACTTCATACAAATCTTACTTTTTTTTTTTCTGAATTCTTTGTCTTCTTTTTTCCTCTCCTTCTTTTTAGTCCAAAAATGTGAATTCATTGACACAGGAAATTCTTGGCATGGAAATTAACACCATTTCCTGGTGATTCATTTATAATTTCTAGTCTTTTTAAGCTGCTTGGGGCACTGAGAAGTTATGACCTGTTTGGGGTAATACAGTTGGTATGTGGCGGAGATAGGACTTGAACCCAGGTCTTCCTGACCCCAAGCCTAGCCTTCTATCTATTACATCTCCCTGCTTCTCATCACTTTTTTTGGGAGGTAATGGGCTTAAGTGACTTATGCAGGGTCACAAAGCTAGTAAGTGTTTGAGATCAAATTTGAACTCATCTCTTACTGACTCCAAAGCTGGTGCTCCACATCTACTGTACCACCTAGCTGCCCTCATTACTTTTTAATGACTTGAAAACATTCAGTAACTTTTTCAGGTATTCAAACCATGACTCCAAATATCGTTCTCTTCACCTCCATCAACATTTGTCACATACCTACTTTGTGCAAGGACCCAAACTTCTAATCTCCCCATTTGAGCCATAAACCCCTGGAAGCCAGAAGTTAATCAGCTCATTCTGAGAGATGCATGGGTTCAGTATTGAAGTTAGAACTAGAAAATTCTGGGTCTATATTTGAACTACAAGTCACAAAAAGATCTGTCTTCACTTCAATGGAGATAGAAGTCATCAATGGAAGACAAAGACAAGGTTGGAAAGTTTTCAAGGGAATTCTACCCTTTACTGATTGATAGTCCCAGTGACAAGTTTCCTTTTGTGAGGTTGTTTTCTCCCCTCTTTATGTATTTCTTTTGGTTTTACTGAAGGGGGATTTATTAGAAGTCATCATGGAATAGAGAAAAGAGCTCTAGACTTGGAGTCCCAGTTTTAGCTCGATCACTTAGTAACTCTGTGATCTTGGGCAAGTCAGTTAAATTCTCTGAGCCTCAGTTTCTTATATAATCAACATGTACTACTACCTGTCTCACCTGGTAAGAAAAGCATCATATAAATGTGAACTCTTTTCCTCTTCTGCCTCCTCCATTCCTCCTCGTCATCTCCTTCCTCCAACCTCTTTTCCCCTTTCTCTTTTCTTCTTCTTCTTCTTCTTCTTCTTCTTCTTCTTCTTCTTCTTCTTCTTCTTCTTCTTCTTCTTCT